>NC_081566.1:28686890-28771346 GCF_022355385.1 Mustela nigripes | reverse complement strand
CACCTCCTTTCACGAGCCGTCCCTCCGAAACTGCTGTGCCCCTTCCCTGCCCCAGTTTCCTGGCCCTATCCTGACAGAAGCAGGCCCTGGGGCTCTCTCCTGAAACCCCAGATCTGATGGCTCAGCTGCCTCCTCTTTGCACTTTGCTGGTTGGGATGATTTGCACCCATTCAAATCCCACAATGTGTACGGTACGGGGTTCCGTGCTGTGTCCTGGGGAGCCACAGTCCACGGGGCTGAGTAACTGTACAAGAGGGTCAGGACCATCAGTGACCTTACAGAGGCCCAGGCATTGGGCCACGGGGACTTAGTTTCTTTAGGAGACAGGAACTAGATTAAGGAAGCCTTTGGGAAAAGGTGGCACTTAAGCTACACTGTGAAAGGCAAGAAGAGGCGTGTCTGTCCGTGTAATTTTGGGCCTGGAGAAAAAAGCTTGAGCAAAAAAACAGAGAAACAAAAAAGGCCCATATAGGGACGCCTGGGTGGCTCAGTGGGTTAAGCAGCTGCCTTCGGCTCAGGTCATGATCCCAGCGTCCTGGCATCGAGTCCCACATCGGGCTCCGTGCTCCGCAGGGAGCCTGCTTCTCCCTCTGACTCTGCCTGCCACTCTGCCTGTGCTTGCTCTTGCTCTCTCTCTCTGACAAATAAATAAATAAAATCTTTAAAAAAAAAAAAAGGCCCATATAGAACAGCTTAGCTCAGCACCAAGCCCTAGGCCATTTAACCTCAGAGGCAAGCAATGAAGAGGGCAAACAAAACTATAACGAAATGTTATCACCAGGAGCTGGCAACTGTGGACGAACACACACCCACCGGCCTTCCTTCCCCGTCTCCGAGCCTCCTGATTCTATACATCTGCTGCATTAACTGTTTTATTTTAATAATACATGCGAATTTCAAATTCCCAGCTATGTTAGCTATCCTTAATCGCACCACACGCCACCCACTTCAGGAGCTCTCAGGTGTGAAGTCAGCCCCCCCCCCCCCCCCCACCCCCGCCCCAACGAGATGCACAGGGAGACTTCGTGCTTCGGGGCAAAGTCACAGGATTCGGAATCTGTTGCAGGGGGCCCCACTCAGCACGGCTGGCATCCCCTCCAGAGTCCCCTCCAGAATGTCCAGAGCAGGCCAGAAATTGATGGTGGGAGCACAGAAGACAGACCGGGGCTCCCTCTCTCTGGCCTGTTGGTCAAGGACACTCTTGCAGCTTTAGGGACGTTTAAAATTTCTCATCAGCAGCAATGTTGCATCAATCCCGGAGAAACAGACGCAAGGACAGGAGGATAATTTCCGGACTTACGGAAAGGGGCAATTGGTGAATTTCTGCCATGTTCATCTTCATTTTTAAGATGGTTTCTCTTTGTATTTCCCCTGCTTCCATGGAAGGAAACTATTCAAAATTAAAATCAATAAGAGGTGCTCTGCAGTCCGCTATAAAGGAAGGCAGTCTGGCAAACCAGCTCTGTCCACCAAACATGAACAGGCAGAGGAGATCAGGTCTTAGGAAGTCTGACAAATGTATAGGAGACTCAAAATAGAAACTAGAATGTTTCCCACAGACCCATATATAGGCGTGATTTCTCCCTTTCTCCTAAACATGTATTATGTATTTAACAAGTATTATACTGAGTGATGTAGAAAGTATGGAATCGCTGTATTATATGCCCCAAAATAATATAAACCTCTATGTTAACTAGACTGGAATTACAATAAAATTCAATAAAAAAAAACAGGTACTAGATCTATTACTATCCTCCCTCACCATATACAGTTGTTTTGTTTTGTTTTACCAGCATGATTAAATATACAAAATTCAGCAGAAGAAAATTTCACTGTCTGCAATCCTTTTCTGGCCATCTTCATTATGTGCTTTATTTCTTGATTATTGCTGAAAATAATTTTGTCTTCCAGGAGAGAAGAGTGTTAGAAAAATCATCCACGCCAGGTGCCAGGTATGCAGGATAAAACCACTGGTTCAGCATCCCGGATGAGATATCAGGTGGAGAACAGAAGGTGAGACTTCGGGAAAGAAAACCCAGCCAATTTCCTAAACTGACAGCCGGGCTAATGTCCTGGGGCCACAGTCCCTAGAATAATGGACAGAAACGAGGGAGCACAGTACTAGAGCTTTCTTGGACTATCCAAAATGTAAAACGTCTAAGGATCAAAGGCAAAAAAAATCCACCAAACCAGAGTAAAAGCCAAATCAACTGGAGAAACTATTTATAAAATATATTACTGTAGAAGGTTTAATACCTTTTGTATATAACTCAGGGGTGAAAAAACCCCTCAGATGCCAAGAGATAAACTTGGCAACCTACACATAGTGAAAACAACAGTGTGTTCTTTCCCTGTGAAATTAGTGAGAAACCAGAAAAATAGTAACAGGAGGGCTCAGGGGCGGGGAGGAGGACACACAGGAAGGACCAATACCTGCTGGTGACCCTCAGGAGGAAGCAGCCCAGGGATGTGTGTCGAAGGCCATCAAAATCCCTAAATCCTTCATGAGCTATTTTTCCTCTGGAAATCTACTTAAGGAACTATGGAAAAAGTTACAAGCACCAAGATGTTAATGATGCCATTGTTTATTTCACAATAGCATTGAAAATAGCCTGACGCCAACAATAGAGGAATGATCAAGTAAATCTCAGGCACATCCTTGGTCTGATCATTAAAGTCCTTAGCCTTAGAAAGACACATGGAAAAGTCTGTATTAATATTCAGTGGGGAGAGGGGTGGGGAGAGTGGGAGGAAGCAGGATAGGCCATAAAACACGTACAGAGCTAATTTTTTAAAAAAGATTTTATTTTTAAGTCACCCAACACGGGGCTCAAACTCACAACCCTGAGACCAAGAGTCAGCACGCTCCACTGAGTGAGCCGGCCAGGCATGCCGGGCACCCCGTCGGGTACATGCTTTTAAAAGGCTGGGAGGAAACACACCAATTTGTAAGAATAGCTATATTCGTGTGCACGTCTGCATACCATGTTTATACTGAGTTTTTTTTTTTAATTTTTTAAAAAAATTTATTTGACAGAGAGAGCGAGAGATCACAAGTAGGCAGAGAGGCAGGCAGAGAGAGGGGGGAAAGCAGGCTCCCTGCTGAGCCACATGCAGGGCTCGATCCCAGGACCCTGAGATCACGACCTGAGCCGAAGGCAGAGGCTTAACCCACTGAGCCACCCAGGCGCCCCCGTTTATACTGAGTTTGACAAAACTATTTGGTCTCTGGCTCTGATTTTTTAAGCTATTTATTGTACTATGCTGTACAAATGAGGAAGCACCCTCAAATCTTTTTGAATTAAAACAGAATACATATTGACCAATTAATTCGTAATCAACAGAATCGTTATGTTTAGTTATGATGGTAGGATTACAATGATGGACACCCTACATTGTCTTTACATCCGAAACATCTACAACACAGTTAGTTTCTTTTATACAATTCACGGAATATACATCCAAAAACAAACAAACAAACAAAAAAACAGGTGATGTGAATAAATTCCTGCCCCCTCCTAACTGTCCCTTCATCTGATGGAGAAGCAGCGCTCTTTTCCCTTTTGTGCAGGTTCCATGAGGTCAGGACGGGACACTGTTCCGGAAATGGAACCCCGCAGAATTCTAGGAGCCCAGGAACCTGAGCGGAGGGGGTAACAAAGCTGAAAGCGTCCTGTGATGGCCCTCCCACTATTCACATAGTACCTGCTGGCCCCAGAGGGCTGAAAGGAATATGCAGAACCCTCCCACCGAGAAGACAAAACTGTGAGCTCCTCCAGGGCAGAGCCGGTGGGATTCATCCTTGTCCCCAGCTGCAAACACGGGGCGAGAGAGAGCTCAGTAAATGCGTCTGCTAAGGGATCACTGTCCGCACTGTTGGACCGACGTACAGTGGGCACAGCAAAGTCCCTGACAGTCCTCTGCGGAAGGATGGACAGACAGACAAACATGGTCCATCTGGGGGCAGCAAGCATTTCAAAGAGCCTCGGCTCTTCCCGATCAAGGGATTTTCCCGAACCCTACGCATGGGTGCAAAGCTCTTCAAGGCGGTCTGGAGCCTCTCGACACAGCCATAGGGCAACACGAAAGGCACTTCGTGTACATGATACGTGGCATATGTTTCGAATCTCTCGTCCTTTCCGCTCCGTCCTCTCGATCCGCACAAAGTAGGAAGCACCACAAGCCTGTGTGCAATTTTGATTTCCAGCTCGGCTAGAGCTGTAGGGAGCTCCAGCTTCATCTGCCCAGTGAGTTCTGCCAGGTGGGCTTAGAGACCTGCTTTTCTATTGTTCTGTGTAATGATGTGTACAGCTATGGCACAGACACAAAGAGGGGCTTTACTTCCCGTTCTGGCTCAGTCATGGTGTCAGGTGGAGAACAGAAGGGGAGGGAAAGGAAAATGCAGCCAATCTTCCAAGGTGACAGCCAGGCTAATATCCTGGGGCCACAGTCTCTAGGTAAAAGAAACGAGGGAGCAGAGAGTCAGAGGTGGGATCACCACATGTGCCTCAGCTCCACTGCTCCCTCCAGCTTACTGGCCAGCCCCCCAGAGCCAGGGGCCCTCAGTTCTGGGCCATAAGAAGTTTGTCGTGCTGGAATCCATGTTTTCAAAGGCTCTGAGCAACACGGTGAGGGGCTGGTGGTAGGGGGATTCAGAAATTCTTGTGACCCAAACCAGCCCTTATAAATAGGTCTTTAAAGCACTAAGGTATTTTTAAAGATTCCTAAAATTAACAGCCTCTCTTGCAACTTTTTTACTCCCCCTGACACCCCTCCCCCCCGCCCCTTGGCTTTCAGTTTCTTTAGAATCCCTGTTTGCTTCCTTCTCCTCCTGACCTGACCACCAAGTCCCGCTCTGCTCCCCTTGCCGCTTCCAGAAAACCCGCCGCAGTATCCCCTGCGGGTCGTGCCCAGGAGCCCACCGTGTCTGTGCTCAGCAGTTCACCCACATGCCTCTGCCCGCCCCCCGCCTCCCCCACCCCTCCAATGAATGACTCAGTAGTCTGACTAACTTGACTCCAACCCAGCTCCCCGCCAAAATGAAGCTGGTTGACAAAACACCTTGGTGAAAGACGCACCTGTCCCCATTTCCAGGGGGGGCACTGCAGGGTACCCTAAAGTCTTTTTTTTTTTTAAGATTTTATTTATTTGACAGAGAGAGAGAGATGACAAGTAGGCAGAGCAGCAGGCAGAGAGAGAGGGGGAAGCTGAGTAGAGAGCCTGATGCGGACTCAATTCAGGACCCTGAGATCATGACCTGAGCTGAAGGCAGAGGCTTAACCCACTGAGCCACCCAGGCACCCCTACCCTGAAGTCTTAAAACCACAGAGACACAAGCTCAGTCCTTCAAAACCGTGTGTGTGTGTGTGTGTGCACTTAAAGACAAGAGAAAAAACAAGGAACCCAGTGAAGCACTCAGGAGGGAACGCTCAGCTGTCGCCGGTGTTTACCACGTTCCACTGGGTGCTGAGGAGGATGTGGTTACTGTAACCCCAGGAGGGGAAACGCTCACTTGAAACAGGAAAATGGAACTCTTACAATTTTCCACTAGCGGCGTGCAAGAAGCCACCACACTTGGAAATGCTTGCACAAACACTCCCCAGAGCCAAGGGCCCAAGACTCCGTGCAATTACCCCCAAACCCCAAAGCACAGAGCAGGGCCTGGACACAGCTCTGCTCTTTTCCAGAGACATCTCAGCCCTTGGGAAAATGCTTAGCGTTGTTCCCCTCAGCCTGAGCCAACGGAGGGGCCAGGACCCTTTCTGGAAGAAAGGGTCAGAGGACCCAGGCTGGAGTCCCAGCCCAGCCATTTACTAGCTGTGGAAATTACTCAACCTTCCTGCTTCTGGGTTTCGACTTCCTCTCTACGAACAGTGATATTGTTAACCGCTCAGCTCACATCCTCGGTTGTTGTGAGAGTCATACGGAGGAATAAGGCATATAGTCGGGGGGTTCCAGAAGGCTTTCTCGAGGGCTGGCCTCTGGCTCCCCGCTCATCCCTCAGCTCCGTCTCCGCGGGACTGCGTCCTCAGCTCAGCCTGCTGAGCCTTCTTCATAATTCAACCCACAGTTCTGCAGAACGGCCAGCTGCCTATAGCGTGTGCTCAGCGGAGTGTGAGGGCGAGCAGCGGGGAGCACTCAGTGACACGGGCCCCCCGCTCCCACATGCTCTCCAATCCCAAGACCAACCAGCCTTCCCCTTCAATGACTAATTTGCCTGCTCGGAGGGTCAGGCCGGCTCTAGCTCTGAGTCATAGTTTCCATTTATTAAAATGAACATCTGGCTGCCTCCCTAATGCCGTGTGTACACAGGCTTCTGGCCCGTGCTCACCTGCGAGGCAGTCTGATGTCTAAGGCAACAGGGACGGTGTAATCACGGCCTCCCCGTGCTCTGACTCTGGCCCCTGACCCCGCATGACCTTGAGCAGCCTGCTCACCCTTCCCAGACCTTGGCTTCCTCATCCGTAACATGGGGATGACAACCAGACGGCCCCGTCCGGCTCCCAAGGTTACAGTCACAACCACGGGAGGAGGACCCAGCTGTGAAAATGCTTTGTAAGCCACAGACAAGGACCAGGTGCCGGGTATCTTGCATAAGTGCCTTGAGAATCAGCCCGGAACCTGAAGATATTTTAATTTAATCCATTCACGAATGGAGGTCCAACCTTGATTTAAAAAAAAAAAAACATTAAGCTAACCACCCAGAGGCATTCTTAAACAATTTCTAAGTAAGTTTATCCAATCAAGTCACAAAAACAAAACCTTGGAGTGCTAAGTACGCTTTCAGACTTTTTTTAAATAGGGAAACTGTAATTCTTCCACTTTTCTTCTTCCACACATTTCTGCTTTAGAGCCTTGAAAAGGACGGATCGAGGCGTCCTGTGTTGTGTTGTAAGTAGAGCTGAAATAAATGCGGTCTCGCAAGTCCTCTCTGTTCACACTTCTTTGCCCAGAGCACCTCAGCTGCTCCTTGGCCAAATCTGCAAACCCTCCTTTCCTGGCCCCGGGGGGCCGCTTTGGAAGCCCAGAGCTCTGTTTTCCTCAAGTCTCAAGGCCAAAGGCATCCCCACCATCCTTCCAGGAGGGTGTTACCCTCCGGGAGGGAGAGCAGGAGTTTCCAGGACACACAAAGGCCTATTCTGCTCACAAAGGATATTTACCAAGTCAGTCCCACAAGAGTTTGCCAGATCCCGGTGCAAGAGCAGAACTGGGACGGGCCTTCTGATTCACGGCCTGGCAGATCTACCCTTGTCTATTATTAGCAGCCTAGGCAAGATGCCACCGGGCTGGGGAGAGACCTTTGTGTCAAGGTAGAGAAGGCAAGAAGAGGTATGTGTGCAGGAGAGAAGCAGGAGGAGCTGTCTGACGTTTCCTCCAGAGAGGGAGGAAGGGGGAGAAAGTGTGGGGGGTGGGGCTTCAAGTAGTCACTCCTTCCTTCCTTCTCTAACCTCATTTGAGCCTCAAACAAGCACCCCCCCCCCCCCCGCCCCGCCACTCCGCCCAGACCAGAAACCCTGGAACTCAGCCCCACATCGCAGTGGCTCGAGGAGGCCAAGGCATGGGCTCCCACTGTGCCTTCTAGGCCCGGCTCCTCACGCGGTTGCCCACCTGCCCACCCGGCAGGGCTCTGGGCCGCCCCCGAGTCGTTAGGATGGAGGAGTAATGAGAAACAGTGGGAATGCCGAAGGAGCCCTTTCACACAGGGCAAAATCCAACCAACTGCAGCCCAAATGTGCACCCCCACCGCCATTGACAGAGCACCTGCTAGGTACACCGTCCTCTCTCCTTCACAGAAGGGGAGGTATCGTCCTCGAGTTACAGATGCGAAAACAATCCTGGGGCAGCTGCCCAGGAAGAGAACACGGCTGGCGGGGATTAAGAGGGACGGAGGAGAGGGGGATTAGCGTCACCAGCGTACATGTCCCCGCGGGGCATCCCACGTGTGCACCTGCTAGCCCAGGCGTGTACAGGCATTACTCGAATACTTGGGAAAACATCAAATGAAGGAATTTAAAAAAAAAAAAAAAAAAAAAGACATGCTGCCAGTCAGGAGGTGGGTGTCTGTTTCTAAACGGATGGGTCCACCTCTATGCCTATCCAAAGCCGACACCGGGCATGGAAGTTGACAAAGGTTATTTGACTAACATTCTCCATACGAAAAATCTTGCAGAAGAACCAATCCCCCAGTGACCGTTACTCAGCATGACAAAAACAGTCGCTAGAAAACAAAACTGAACGACAAAAAACGAAAGCTTGCCATCACATGGACTTCGGCCTGTGCATAGAAACCGATGTGGTGGTGCAAAACCCTAGACTCCCACCCCAGAGGGAGTAAAGTATAAACCATGGGCAGATGCTTGTGGAGAAGGGAAGGGGCCATGCCTTCGTGGGAACAGCTAGCCCAGTCTCCTGGTTAGAAACCTGGAGACCTCAGGCGGGCTTGTCCCATCCATTTCCCCGTCTACAGAATGAGCTTGGGACACTGTGAGACCCCA
This sequence comes from Mustela nigripes, assembly GCF_022355385.1. Classification (NCBI taxonomy): domain Eukaryota; kingdom Metazoa; phylum Chordata; class Mammalia; order Carnivora; family Mustelidae; genus Mustela; species Mustela nigripes. Next base: position 28,762,851 of record NC_081566.1, on the reverse strand, counting down.
TTAGATGGTTTCTAGGTGTTTTTTTTTTTTTCTTAAAATCAGTATTTGTCTATTCCAAAATGAGCTAGGCCGGGCTAAGGCTTTGGTCAGGTTTTTACATGGTCTGCGCACCTCACAGTGCCCTTCTTCCAAGCTGCTATCCAGAAGGAGGTTTCTCATGTGACCCGTGAGGTCTTCCAGGAAGTAACAATGAAGGAGTCAATCCTCCCAGCAAGAGACAGACAGCAGGCTCAGAGTGGATGCTGGAGAGAAGGGCATGCCAGGGGACAAGTCCCAGGGGGAAGTAATATTGACAGACCAACAATTTGGAAAGGTGGCTGCCTAGAGGACAGACCAGCAGGAGCGGGCCCACAGGCAGGCCGAGGCTCCAGGCCAACTTCTTCAGGGATCCCTCCATGTGTCCCAAAGAACTGGGCGCCTCTCCAAGACAGAGCCCTCTGCCTCTCCCTGCACTGACTTGCTGGTGTTTCCGACTAACAGGGGATGGGGGTCAGTATCTACTTAGAATTTTACTAGATGTCGCTTTGTTGCCATTTGTAAAAAGAGTTTAGAATGTACCAAAATTCCAAATAAAACTGTCCTTTTGCAATGTAACCTCTCCCCTTCTCTGCATTGCTTATTATAAATCTCCAATCGGAAGGGGCGGTCCTATTCTGTGCTCTTGGAGTTGGGGAAAGAGCCTAGCTTTGGGGAAGAGCCCGGGTTCTTCTGGGTCCCAGGTCTGCAGCTAATTCCACACCCCCTAGCAAGTAATGTCACTTCTGAGAGTCAGTCCACAAAACGGAAGGATTAACCACATTAGCTCACAAATAATGGCTGGCCCAGAAATTCCGTGGTTTGGGATAGTCTCAAAAAAGGCTGAATTGTGGGGACTGACCCGCATTCAGATTTTGCTTCCCTTTTGAAGTGGTTTTTAGGGAGAAAGTGGATCAGAGAACGGACCTTTTCTTCCTTATCAGAATGACACAAAAGAGTATACTTAAAACTGCATTTTGACATGAATTTTTTCAGTGCTTAGAAAAAATGTCTAACAGAGTATAGGTGATTTTTATTTCTTTGTGTTTTCTGGATTTATCCAATTATCTACAGTGGACATACAAAGTGTTTTGAACAAACTCATGAGTTATTGTGTTAAATTATATTTTGCTGCGGAGAGAATGAAGGAGAGGCTGATTTCTGATTTCTGAAATCCCAGTCTTCACCAGTGTCAAGTGTTCGTGCTCCAACCAGAGGAGGGTTCATCGATTCGATGAACCGGAGGTTAAGGGGACATGTGGGAACCCCCAGATCTTGGTGCTTCCCACTGAGCTAGACACCTGGGCCCCGCGTCCGCGCCTGGGACCGGCTGGCTCCGGGTACCCACCACCTCCTGACCTACGCAGCTGGTTGGAGGTACCAGGACCGGGCCGGAAACCGAATTCGGAGCAGGGAGGGCGCCCAGCCCTGCCGGACCCCATTCCCCGAAGCGGGGCGGGGCGAAGCACGAGGGGCGTGGCAGAGCGCAGGAAAGCGGGACGATGCGGCGAGCAGGGGGCGTGGCAAGCTCGGGGAGGCGTGACGCGGTGCAGGGGGCGTGGCGAAGGACGGAGCAGAGCGTGAGGGGCGGGGCCCGCATCCTCCCGACCCCTGAGGGAGTGCTCTGCTTGAGATGTGTTATTTCTTGAGATCTGAAAGGCAGCACCGACGTTTTAAATCCCTTTTGGCAGAAGGTGGAACGGAGGTAGGAAAGACTGAGGGCAGCCGAGGTACAGAAACTCTCCCCCGAAGAGCCAGATGGTGGTTTTAGGGTCCTTGTCCAGGAACAGAAGGTGAGCGCTCCCCTGCAGACTGGACTTCACCATGAGCCACTGTGCTAAGTTACCCACGATTCTTTGGCGTTAAAAAGGAAGCAAGATCTCACACTTTGGGGCGGGAGGACAAAGGGGGCCCAGGCCCTTCAGCAACGACATTGGTAAAGCAGACAGCACCGTACTAGGAACTTTTCCTGGAACAGGCTCAGCTTGGTTGAGATGCAGTCAAGCCCAAGAAAAGGCAGATGGAGGGAACCACTGTCCAAGAGACATTTTTAGTGCCTTCTTTTCCTTGAGGATTCACTCTGCCCTCCTACCTTGAAACCTACTGGGCACCAGAGCTAGCCTGTCGGTGGGAGAAACAGAAAGGGGAGACGTTGCTCCTCGTGCTGGGTGAATGCAAGACCTCACCCCTCCCACCACACACACACACACACACACACCCTGCAAGTAGGCTAAGTGGGTGTGTTTCTCCATAGCCTCAAGAAAAATCCCCAGATAGAAAGTGGTCAGCCCAGGACTGAAGGTCTTGGACCTGTAACCAGAATTCGCCCAGGATGGCAGGATGATTTCATGCCTTGGTGACCTCATAGCCGTGCACCGTGGTCCGAAAACTGACTGTCTGCCTCCCCTCCCCACCTTAGACCAGGGGGTCTACTGAGAAGGTCTCAGCCCATGGGCTGTTGCTGGTTCCCTGGCAGAAGCTGGCTGGCTTTCTTCCCAGCCTGAGGATCACGCTCTGGCCTAGAAAGGGGCTTCTGCTGCTCAGGAGCACTCATTCACCATGGGGCTGGCTAGCAAGTTTCCTACAGCAGAGCATCTTGAAAATGGGAAGGAAAGGAAAGGGCAGGAATGCCCGTTGTGTTGGGCACATACGGTGTGCCTGACACTGTGCCAGAGCTTGAATCCAAGCTGTCTTTACACCCCCATGGGCAAGAGCGCAAGAGGTGAAGTGTAGAAATGGATAAATCTGCAGCAAAGATCCAAGCGAGGCCTCTGCCTGATGTCAAACAGCCATTCCCCAACTGCCTGCACCACACAGAGGAACTCCACCATCAAGGTGAGAGATTTGATTTAAAAATTATGCAGGCTTTTATTTTAAAATCCGGTTTGCATAGCTTTGCATCGTGTGCATCTGGGTCCATGCTTTGCCCTTTCCCACCTGCAATATTTAAATGCCACAGCCTAGGCACTGAAAAAGGGTCAAGTGAGCACAGGGCTATTCGCAGACCATCTTTTGGCAAGCCTGCAGAACTCAGCTCTCCTGACGATACCTCACTTCCCCCTTCAAAACAACTGTCCATATCCTAGCCTCTGTCACCCAGGCCTGGGCTGGGAGTTCAGATACCGCTTGAAAACTCACAGGAAGAAAGACACCATCAAATAAGAACTCATTGCAGAGCTATCTGGAAACAGTTTGTAGCCAGGTAGGCAGGCCACCCAGAAGGCTGGCTGAAGGCTCCCAGGCAGGTGCCACCATCTTTGTTACTGAAAGGAGCCACAGGAACACCACCAGCTAGAGACGGGTGGGTGTGCGCAGCAGTCAGTAACCTCCGCTACACACGTGCATCACCTGTGGGCTTTCCGACCGCTGCTCCCTGGGTCCTGCTCTCAGATTTTCTGACTTAAGTGGTGGGGACTGCAATCTGGCGTAGGATTGGTGAAGGCCCCCACACTTCCCAGGGTCCCACATGTTTCCTAGGGGAGAACCACTGGGCTGGTGTTTGGTCACAGTGACCCCAAAAGAACCAGGAAAAAGTGAGTAAACATTCAATAAGCCACGCGGGGTTCTTGAGAACAGAGGAAGCCCCAAGGGACTGCTGTTGATTGGCAGTGACCAGCAAGGTAGCAAGGGAGAGCAAAGAAAGGTTTTTGGAGCCAAGGAAACAGAAGTTTGAATCCCGGCTGCAGCACTTGGCCCAGTGTGTGACTGAGGCCAAGCCGCTGAAAGGTTCTGAGCTTTACTTTCTTCATCTGTAAAATGGGGGCAATAAGGAATCCCTCACGGGACTGTTTGAAGAACTAGCCATCCCAGGATGCTGCCTGGCACGTACTAGGTCCTTGGTGGATGCTGCCAAGGACTGTGAACAACCACATGCACTGGGGCTTAGCCCATGTTTGGTCTGAAGAAGAGGGAGGCCGAGGGCTACTGCGCCCTTCAAAGGGGACCCTGGGAGGGAAGGAGAGTCACACTTCCTTGGGGAGGAGCTGTGCAAACAACAAAAAGCCAAACGTGGTGTGGGAGATGGGCAGGGCAGGAACTCAGCCTGCACAACACTCCAGATGTGGTTCCCCACCCCCAGTCCCCTCTCCACATCCAAGATCTGCCTCGGGAGGAGGTGTAGACTTAGAGAGAGTCTAAGTGCTTTTGGCCACAGCTCTACCTCCCAATGTGGGTGGTAATTAAACAAGATTGTGTCACCCCAAACAGCTCTGCCCAAGACAGGTCTGTCTACCCCGGGACTCACGCCCACGCTCTCCCTCCCACTCAGCCCTAAGAGGCTCTGCTGACAGCCCGGTCCCAGAGGGGCACACACCACATGGCAGCATGGCCCCTGTTCCCTACAAACACGGACCAATCTGGTGGTAGAGCTAGAACTTGGGAATAGCAGCTTCCTGTTGGTGCTCCAAGCAGCCCCAGCACAAAAGACCCAGATGCCAATGTGTGACTCTTTCTTCTTTTCCTTTCTCTCTGTTCTCCTTTCACAGTGGTAGGCTTAGGGGATGCTCAAAAGAACCCAGTGAGGCAGGTGACGGCAGGGGCTGAGATGCCCCAACTCACCAATAAAAAACACAGAGGCTCAGCAGATCTCTTGACCCTTGCTCAGGGTCAAAGCATAAATGGGACTCGAATCCATATCTGCATGCCAAGAACCCACTGCTCTCCACCATGCGATGGCCCCTTACCCTCTGCCCATTTCTCCCTTGCTTGTTGTATGGTTTCCAAACTGGGAAATGGGGGGATGGAGGAAGAGGTGGCTGGTTGGGTTCTCAGTTCTAAAAGTGTGCACTTGGGTCACACATCATTCCTTCTTTTCCATGCCTCTCGCTTACCCTCATAGGAGAAATGGCAAGCCACCTGGTCAAGGCCAGGTGTAGGAAGACTACAGTCCAACCATCAAGCTCCTCACAAAGTCTATGCCCCCAAGGGCAGCTTTCATCTGAACAACCTTCTTGCTGGAGGGTTTATACATTGCTGGTCCAAAGTGGAAAATGTTCCATTCCAGCCCAAGAAGGCACGGGGATCCTGTTGATACCCTGTGGTGTGCTGAAAAACCACCTAGCTTTCTGGTCTCTGGGAAATTTCCAACAGAAAGAATAAAGGGACCCAGAGAGAGGTAGCCAGCCCTCACCTTTGGCAAAAGGTACTGGCGCCAGCGCTCTTAGGAACAGGAGCAAGTGAAATGAAGGAGAACCAGCGTTAATGTTTCCCAGGAAGGGAATGTGGACAAAGAACAGCATCCCCCCACATCTCCCCAAGGAAGTCATGGTGACAGAAAGTCCTGCTCATCTGTTGCCAGGTGCTGTGCGGCCGGCCTGCCTGGCACGAGGCTCCAGGAGGCGATGAGCCCCAGCCTGGAGACCCTCGTCCTCTCTCCGAAGCCTGTATGGACTGCCTGCTTTTGGAGTCACAAAGCAGCCCACTGGTCAGCGAGCAGGGGAGGGGATGACAAAATGGAGCCGGTTCAGGTTTCTGTTTTGTTTTGTTATATTGTTTTTAACCTGACAGCGGTGCCTACAGATTCAATCCATACAAACCCGAAATCACTCCTGTCCCAGAACTGGGATCTGTCTGAGCCCACCTCGGACAGAGAGTCCTTCTCACCACAGAGGACGCTGGAAGCTATCCTCCCCGAATGCCTGAGGATGTTTTAAGAGGCTCATGCTCTTAAAGGGACATTGTCACAGGGCATTTCTTGTGCTTTTCTTGGTGCTTTCAGAAGGCAGCAATGGACCCAGAGGCGCAGCTCTGGGGTCAGAGTCCAGAGGCCCCAGGGCTCCCGTGCCACCCATCAGGTTGCTCCGCCTCCCGCCCTCCACCCCCACACGTGGAGGTGAGTACAGAGATGGCGCTGGAAGACAGGACTCCGCACCAGTCCTTCAATGGGAACAGCGTCGGAAGAGGTGCACCCCCAGGTCCCTGTCCTCAGTGATCATCTCTCTATGCCTAAATTTGTTGATGTTGCCTTCCAAACCTCACGTGTCCCCTTGTCATCCACAGGAGGTTTTCATTTCCCAGGAGTGCCGCCCTCCAAAGTCCATTCGCGCTGTGCTCCATTCAGGACACCCGCTCTGGTCCGCAGGCCCCAGCTCCCCACCCCCTCCCCACGGCTCCCCCACATCCCACTCACCATTTCCCGGTCCCGCCACATTGCCTTGACTTTGGGCTGTGCGGTCTTTCCACCTGGAATCTTATTTCCTTCCCTGTCCAGTCACGGGAGTCCAAGCCCACACTGAACCCCCGGTTCGACTGTCCCAGCTTCTGGGACACAGTCTAGGATCGTTGCTGGGGAACCTCCCTGCCCGCCCAGGGCAGGAGTCACCCCTCCCTGGCAGAGCCAGGCCGCCCTGCCCCTGCCGCTCCGGGGCCCCACCATCTGATTGCACAGCTCCCCGACGGCTACACCCCCAGCTCCTCCACCGCAGGTCCTGGGGCTCGCTCAGCTGGAACGTTTAGCATGTGCAAGGTATTTAGATCACTGTCTGTAAAATGAACCAACGAAAAGTCCAAACACACTGTAGAAGCTTAAAAAAAAAAATCCCCTTCTGGCCATGAGGCTCTAGATCTGGGGAGTGAGGGGCTTGCTTCTGAGCACAAAGAGCGCAAGGGGCTGGCGGGCGGCACGGGGGATGAGGTTCTCCCCAGGCAGATGAGCACGGGGTGGGGTGGGGGCTGAGGATGGTGTTGGCAGCAGGCGAGGAGTGGGACGAGGATGGAGAGGCACCAGCTCCCCATGGGCAAGGCTGCTGCTCCGGGCCGAGGGAGCAGTCCGGCCATGTGCTCCGGGAGGCCCATGCACACCTCTCACCAGAGAACTTCTGGAGAACCCAAAGGAGAGCCAGGCCGCAGGCATCCTGACCAGTTTTGTCCGCCGGGATGGGGAGGCAGCAGAGACAGGTGACCAGGGGCCCAGTGAACTCAGAAGCACCTGCCCTGGGATCAGCAGTGGCTCTGCAGGCTGAAGGTCTCCAATTCTTCAGCCGCCTAGAGAGTCTAATGTCACCTCCAGGCACCAGTGGTATTGACCAGAAAGGAGGTCATGGTGAGTGATCCAGAGACGGGAAAATCCCTCCAGGTTCACAGAGACACAGTTACGGAACTCGGGGCCCCTAAGAGCATCTCTGAGCTGGAGCTGGGGGTCCACTTCGGGCCCCGGGGAACTGGGGACAGATTCTCAAGGTTCAGCCCATCCAGGCCTTCTTCAGCTTGGCGCAGAAACACAGAGCTTCCGCACCGCCCCTCCTTACCCTCCGAGAGGCCCAAGCCTCCTCCAGCCTATGGTGTGACGTGCCCTGCGCCCCAGCACAGACTGACGCCAATGTTAAACCTTGTTAAACGCATTGGCCAGGGAACTCTCCCAACCTCTCCAATGCGAAAAGGCCATCTCAGGGCGTGCGCCTTCTAACTAGCATTCCTTCTTGAAATGTAGCAGGTAGCTAGGCCTGGTGTCAGAGGAAGCCATCCCAAAGGGCCCGGGTGTGTGTCCAGCCCTCCCGAGGCTTGTCTTGGGGGGTGCTGGAGGCAGGTGTACACGGCGACGCCTGTCTGCTGTGTGCCACAATAAGGTCCCCATGGACCAGCCAGCCTCGGGCTGGGATGCCAGAGTGTGAACCCACAGGGAGCAGGAAGGCTTGGATGTAAAAAGGAATAACCTAAAAAAGGCATCTCTCCGAAGCGTCATTTGCACGTGGGCTGAAGTTAAGCTCAGCGTGGAATAAACCACACTCTGCTCAAGAAGGGAAGGCAGAAACCAGGGCAGGGTGCTGCCCCAGACTTAGGCCACGGGCTGCAGAACCATGAGCTCTCTGTGAAGAGCACTCATTCGGGGCCACGAGCATACGGCTCCCATCCTTGGATGAAAACAGATTTTTCACCCCCTGCCCACACAGGGCTGCCAGAAGTGGGCCGAAGAGAGGGGCCAGGAGGGCCTGGGGTCTCCTCTGCCACCAGCGCGTCACTCCCAGCTGCCAGGTTTCTGTTCTCCAGCTCAGCCGCCAGCCTAGGGAGCAGACTGCCTGGTGCGCCCAGAACAGCTTTATGCATGGAAGCCACTGGCACACGAGTGAGCTCAGAGTTCCCTGAAGATGCGGCCCCAGCAGATCCATGCACCCGGGGGGCCTGGACAGCATGCCAGTCACTCCTCAGCTTCAGGGGCCCCCTGTGTGTGGCCTTCTGTTCAAGGCAATGCAGACCAAGGTCACAAGACACAGTCCCCGCACCAACCTGGGGCACTCACTGACTCCCACAGGCATCTGGGTACAGGGGAGAGTGGTTCCATGAACCAGGTGTCTGCCAGGACCAGCAGGCCGTTTTTGCAATGACCTTTCCCCGTCTCGTGTAACAACAAACAGCAGAAAGCCCCCAACCCCCTAAGCTTACCCTTGGATAAAGAGACCTAAAGTGGAGCTGTACCAAGTCTGGCCCAAGTCCAAGGCCAGGAAGGAAAAACATGGGCTCAGTGCTTCGGAGAATCTTAACTCTTCTGACAGCTCTAGGCAGTGAGTCAGAGCCCCTCTGAAATGGCAGACGGGGCCAGTGAGGTCACTATCACAAAGACTCCTGCAGCCCTTGGGGGGTCCAAGGCAAGAATGCACCCCCCTTTCTGTGACAGGTGCACTGCTGTACAGAGCTACTCCTGGAGATCCCAGGTTTTGCTAGCCTAGTCCCACCTGTTTGGGATCCCCTGTAAGAGAAAGAGAAGAGCCCCCCTCCTTCGCCATATTTGATATAAGATGGTAATAAGCCACAAAGGGAAGAGAGGAAGGCTCTTCCTCAGCAACCCAGGGCTAATGAAGCCCCCCACCGAGGGCAGCTGCCAGGGGGCCATGGGATCACATGGGCTACGGAGCTGGTGTCATGTTCCTTGTGCTGCAGCGCCCGTCCAGCCTAGGCTGGCGCTTTTAGGCAGGAATATCTCCTCTGCCTTTCAGCTGATGTTCAGAAACCCACCCACAGGCCTCATCCCTGTCCTTCTCTCTGCCTGAGCCACAGACTACCCACGGAAGCTGGGGTGATCCACGGGTCCAATCACAGACACACGCCCTTGAGTGGGCTGGGGATGGGGTCCAGAGGGAAAGGTCTGAATGCGCTTTGCTTCCGCGAGCAACCATTAAATCCCCCCCCCATACCCAAGGCCTCCCTACTTCAGGGACATGTGCATTCCAGGCCCCTGGCTCACGACCCCCCACCCCCCAGTCTGCGTTTCTACCCCCTCAGGGCATGTTTCTGTGATTCGATCCAAACAGCCCTCTCTGAGCAGAGAGGTTTAGCTCTATGAAGATTCCTAAAGCCACCGGGATAGATGTTCTTGTCAAGACATCTGACAACTGGCCTATTTTTAAAGTTCCAACCAATAATCTTTTAAAAAACACAGCCAAGGAGACAATGACCAAAAAAGTAATGGGGCCAAGATGAGGTTTCTGTTTTCCAAACAAGCCAGAGTCTACCCATCTGAATATATAATAGTTTCCTCAAAGCGGTCCCCTTCGGAGGTCTTGTCCTCCATCCACGGAGCTGTGTTTGCTCAATACTGGTTTGCAAAGTCCTGTAGAATAGCCTTTGGTTGGCACAGAGCCTTGAGCATAATGTTCCCAAGTGTTCAAGTGGCAGCCCTACGGTGTGCTGGGTTCCCTTTAGGCCCCGGTGGTCCGGAGGTCAACTGAACATGACCTTTCCCGGCAACGTGCTCTGGGCAGAGAAGGGAGGAAGAAAGAAACACTGGATTTTTTGAATACGCACCGACTGGCCTGTGGGCTTTCAGTGTGTTGCCTTTGATACACAGATGCACAAAAGTCCTCTTCAACACAGAGACTGAGAGGCTGAGGGGCTGAGCACTTAGCCAGAGTCACCCAAGCTGGAAATGACAGGGCTGAAGGTGGCCTGGGCTGCCGCCCCACCCCCAGCTGCCCACCTCAGCTGCCCTCCCGCCGATTGGCTCAGGGGGGCTCCATCCGCCTCTGGGACCCCGGGTAGGAGCCTGCCACGTGTGTGTCCTATTCCGAGTCTGACATCCAAGTGCCTCCTGTTTACCTTTTCGTCAAGAGCCTTTCGCGAGCCAGGCGGCAGGGAGAGCTTCTCCAGATATGAAACAGGCCTCTTCTGCCCTATTCCCGTCAACGTCGACACACATGTCCCCAAACACATCTGCACGTACCTCACTTAGTCATAAAGGAGATCAGTCACCGAGACCAGTTCTTACAGGAGCTGAAAGGCAGGAGCAGCCCAGGTGTCCTCGCACAGAAGAGTGGGTGACCCGAGGGGGCCCACACACACCCTGGAATATTACTCAGCCACCAAGAGGAAGGAGGAGCTACTACTGCCGTGACACGGGGAAACCTCGAGGCCTTTGGGCCAAAAGCAGTATTACCCATTGTAAAAATAGATCCCGCGTGATCCCACTGTGGGAGGCATGTGGAGTCAGCCACAGAGTCAGGAAGCAGAATGGTGGTTCTCGGCGGGGGAGGGGAGGGTGGCTGTTACCCTGGGGCTGGGGTTTCTGTGGGGGGAGATGACAAGGTCCTAGAGGTTGATGGTGGTCAGGGTTACACAATGGTGAGAACGCATGCAGCACCACGAAGTGCAGGTTAAAATGGCTAAAACGGTTAATTTTTTTAAAAAATGTTATTTATTTATTTGACACAGAGAGAGAGAAAGCACAAGCAGGCAGAGAGAGAAGGAGACACAGGCTCTCCACTGAGCAGGGAGCCTGATGAGGGACTTGATCCCAGGAGTCTTGGATCATGACCTGAGCTGAAGGCAGCCACTCAACCGACTGAGCCACCCAAGCTCCCTAAAACGGTTAATTTTAGGTTACGTATATTTTACGGTTTTTAAAACCTAGCTTCTTCTCTTTGGGGGGAAGGATGCACGTTCTTGCCCCCAGAGTTACGGCAGACACTTTTGTACGACTGATTTCATCTACTCTCTTTCCAGCCTCAGGCCATAAGCCCTCTGATGACCTTCAGAGGACCTTCAGGACCCGCAGGCTGTGGCTGGGCGGGTCTGGGGAGGGCTTGGTATGGGTGTGCTAAAACCAGCCCCAGGAAACCCCCGAGTGCTCACGAATGCCTCAGCCTGGGCCTGAATTGAAGGCAGGAAGGGGAGGGTTTAGAATAGCAGACCGCCCTCCCCACCAAGCAGCACCTTGCCTGGCGCCTTTGGCCCGATGCAGAGCAGAGCCAAGAATTCTAATAGAGGAGGATGAACAGACACCTGCTCACCTGAAGGCCAGTGTCTTTCGGAAAACTGCTCTGAGGATGACCCAACCCGTAATTACGCCGTCACGCCAAGCACCCTGTCTACACTGCCCCCTCTCTCCCCACCACGTCATTGTACTGAATGAGTTCAAGTTTCAAGGACCCCAAACCAAAAACCAAGCATGGAGCAGCAAGGGGAGCCGCCCTAGCTCTCAGGGGCCCCCATCCTGAAGGCCCAGCCCCCCCCCCCCCCCCCCCGCCAGCCTCCAAAGCACTATGTTCTGGCCTCGAAGCCCCAGCAGGCTAGTAACCAAAGGCCAGTGGGGAGCAGTAACAGCCCTGAGGAGATGGGGACAAAAGGCCTACAAGGGGATTAGTGCTCATCGCTGTGCGCAAGGCGCTCTACCTTTATTCCTCATGGAGCCTTCACATCCTGGGATTGTCACTTTTTTTTTTTTTTTTTTTTTGGATTGTCACATTTTTAAGAAGAAATTCAGCAATACGCTACCGGGCAGAGAGCTAGGATCCCCCATGAGTCATCTGACCCCGAAGTTTACACTCTTTCTAGGACGCTCAGTGGCCTTTCAGAATGAGCTGTTCTGGGTGTTTTTTGTTTGTTTTGTTGTTTTGGGGTTTTTTGGGGTTGGGGGGAATCCCAAAGTTCTCCAAGTTTTCCACAGACCGCGGCCCAGACCAATTTCCCATCTGGGTAAAAAGAACATGATTATCCCAGGGCTACGTCCCAAGTCACGTGCGGTGGTGGGAAGAGATCTCACAAACACAAGTCCCAAAGCCTCTTTAAATAAATAAGAAGTGGAAATCACTTTTTAAAGGGGTTAAGTTTCAGCAGAAAGCGCTCTGGCTCCCCAGCCTGGAATCCTTAACGTAAACCGGAGTGGATGCTCCCCACCCTGCACCCCGCGGCCAAGGCTGGGTCGGCTCCTCCGAAACCTGCGACCTCGGGCCTCATCCAGGGCTCCCCGTGCTGGCCGTGTCCGCTTGCAGCCTCCTCAAACCGCCTCCTGGCTTACCCTCAGGAAAGAGAGCTGGAAATGCCTGTCGTTCAAGAGATTTATCCTTGACTGTAGCGTTAGCAAAGCCCAAAGTAGCCACGGAAATCTTTAGGTTTCAGGAACATGTTAACTTCTTTAATCGGAGAGAAGGAAGGAAGGAAGGAGGTGAGGAGGTATGCAACAAGCCTGTTTTATGTGTTTTTATCAACATGAACACTCTTTCATGTCTCCTTTCCTCTTTTTCCAATGAACATCAGCAATCAGTAGACAATCAAGTCTCCACAGCTGGCTCCTGAGTCCACAGCTTTGGTCTTGACCTGGGCTGGGGTTGGGGGTGGGGGGCTGGGGGGAGCACAGCAGCAAAAGCCCTGATGAGCTGCTCCAGGCCCACCTGTCGCAGTGCCTGGCTGGTTGGGGAACAAAGCAGCGTCTAGTCCTGATCTGGGCGCCGCTTCTTTGCGGGGACCTCGGAGCCCGTCACAGTGACACCCCGCATCAGAGTCTTCTGGGGACCTTCTGGGGGCGGACAGCCCCAAGCCCTGTTTGCTCAGAAGGGGACTGAATGCGTGCTGAGCGTGGAGGTGGGAGATGCTAAGACTGGACAGCCTCGGGCTACTGGGGCCCCTCCACCAACCCCCCCACCCAGAGGCCTCACCTGAGCACGCTGGGAGTGCAGAGATGACCCACGCTGAGAGGCACGGTGGCAGAGTTTAATTTCTGCACTTAAGAACCACTTCCTATGTGGGCCTAGAGACCTCTGCCTGCTCTTACCCGGCCTTTCACCGGGACCCACTGTAAGCAGTGATATCACGAGATGCCCGTTATGCCCCCCCAACACACTCTTGCACATGCACGCGCACACACACACAGGTAACCGAAGTCTCGCAAACCAGGACATCGCACTGCTCTGTGCAGAGCCCTCTGAGAGGTCCATTCTGCACTCCTGCATGATCACCCACTGGCTATGACCACGGGATTCTGACCCCATTACAGGGTCACCATCTGTGGTTTCACCACTGCTGTGAAGGCTCCTGCAGCCAGTCCCACCTTTCCGAGCTAACCTTGTGGGCTGACAGCATGGGTCAGACCGAACGTACCCATCAGGGGTTGGTTTCTAGTCCATTCCCCGGTTCTGGACAACCCCTACTTCCCCACAGAGCCCCATACCGGTGCTCTGAGAATTCACACCAGCTGGAGGCCCTGTCCCCGTGGGTTCCCCCAGCACACACAGCTCGCTTTCTTTGTCTTCAAGGGCAGCCATGAAAGACCTCAACTGTGTGTTCCCAGAACCACTGATAGCAGCCTTTAAGACAGCGCGGAGGATGGGAGAAGGGTCAGAAGACTAAAGATGGGTAAATATTTGTCTCCTGCTTTTTGCTACACTGGACTCTGGAAGTTTCTGCCAGTTGGATTATAGAACAAGTGATTTGTGAACATTTACAGGGAAGAGCAAAAGTCACTGACAGTCTAAATGGGTTCAGTAAGGAAACGTCTCAACAAATCAATCTCATTTCTTCTTCTGCAGCAAGCTATAAAACCAGAAAGAATACCACGGGGAACGTGTTTGGATCTCCTCGAGTTGCACGAGAAAACAGACATGATTCCGCATCAGAGTGGGGCTGCACAATTTTGAAGGAATCTGAGCTACACTCTGGAGGCGGCTGATTCCAGATCATTCATTAGGAACCTTGAGGAATGCCTCTTGGAGGATTCCAGAAGCTTCCTTGCTGAGTCTAATCCTGGTTAACCTCTCTGTTGCTGACTCCTCTGATGGGTGAATGAGCAGCTGAAGTCCTGACTGGGGTGGAGTGCCTTTGATCATGACTGATAAGAGGCCTTCACAGTTCTTCCAAGGCCATCTGTGTAGCTCACTTCATTCCAGCCTCCCAAGGCAGGGGGCCACGTCTCATTAAACTCAGGATTTCTCAGTGTCTGCCAGGTTGACATTCTGCAGGGAGGACTTCTTTGCTCCTCCACCTACTGTAAAAGGTTAGCATAGCTACACCCCTTGCCTTGCCGCACAAAATGCCAGTAGCGCCCTCCTTACAGCTGTGATGGAAAAAGAGGTCTCCAGACATTGTCAAATGTCCTGGGTCGGGGTCAAAATCACCCTGGTTGAAACCCAAGGTCTTGGTCGAGGTCCAGAGTTAAAAAGGTGCTGGGCCAGTTTCTGAATCCAAGGCTCACTTCTTCCTACGCTCTCAAAAAAGCTGGGAGGAATGATGAATAAGACGAATCATAGAAACCAAGACTCAGAATGATCTTGACTGAAGTGCCAGGCCAGTATCAATAAGAAAAGAGCCCAAAGGTGCTGGTGTGGCAGCAGTTAGGGGCGGCTGACTGCAGGGGAAGGGAGGGGGTCAGACTCCAGCTCACGGGCAGCAGTCCTGGCATCTTCCCCCAGCCCCAACCGAGCCCCTCCTTGCCCACGGCAGCCGACCCCCAGACACCTGCAGACCCCTCACTTCCCCTGGAGAGCCTGCCTCTGCCCCAGCCTCACCCTGCCCTTTTGAGGAGGCCGCTGGGCAGTAAACTGGCAGACAGATGGCAGGAAGGAAGAGAGGCGACAGGGAGGGAGGGGTCTGGGGAGAAGCGTGGGTGGGGAGTGGAGAACCCCGGGCAGGGCCCACAACGGGGGGGGGGGGGGGGGGGGCCGCGGGCGGGCCGGGGGGGGGGGGGGGGGGGGGGGTGAGGCCCGCAGGCACCCCAGGGAGGATAAGGATGAAGCAAGGAAGAAGGCAGGGCAGAGGAAATGCAAAGGGGCCCAGACCAGGAAGAGGGGGACAGAAGGAAACAGAGCAGGGGGAGGGCTGGCCTCACCCCAGCCTCTCCCCAACCCCCAATTCTCATTCCCACCTATACTGTTGCCCTCTCCCCTGCTCGTCCCGCTCCTCCTCCAGAGCACCCGATGAGCCCAATACCCACCCAGGAACGTCCCACCTGGAATCCAATACACTTGGTTAAAATCCTGGCTCTACCCGTTAGTGGGATTTGGAGGCAATTATTTAATCTCTCAGGGCCCTAGTTTCCGTGTCTAGGAATGGAATACAATAATACCACCTTCCTAGTTCTGCTCATGGGATTAAATGAGAATTAGATCTGCTCTGGGCAAGTGTGCGCTGGTAGCTAGCATCACTTACGACGGGAGGCCCCGGTGGGCCAACCGGGACTGTGTGTCACTACCCTGAAAGTCAGCCTCGCCTGCGACAAGGTGCAGGCTCAGAGAACGCAGGCCGGGCCCATACTGTCTCTTCTCTTTCCCGAGGACACCACTTTCTTATTGGGAGCATACGCTGCTACTATGTCTCAGGGTCCCTTTGGTGACAAAGTGGCCATTAAAGATAACAGACTCCCTTCAGAGAATTGAGGGCCGGCAACAGCAATGAGAAACATCCACAACGCGAAAGGTTAACATCCGGTGAGGGCCCTGAAGAGTTTCTAAGTATTTGTCACACCGAGTAAGGTCACAGAATCTGAGAGCTGAGACACCACTGAAACGAGGTGGCCTGGGCCTCCCCAGGAGAACTGAGTACTGTGGGTAGCTTCCCCACCTCCTTCAGGGGGGCTGGACACCCCTTGTGCCCACTCCCAGGAATACGTCCCAGGCATGATCACACTCAGTGGTGCCAGTCTCCTACGGGAAGGATGGGGACAATGTCCCCAATTAAAGAGAGGACATATCCTGATGTTCGTTCATCCAGACCTCCTGGGAACAAACCATACACTAAACAAACTGGTTTGCTCGAATTCGGAGGTGTTATTGTATGAGAGCAACTAAATACGGCCCATTGGACCAGAAGACACAGGCAAACACAACTCAAAGCTGGTAGGTCCAGGAACAAACCCACTGAGTTCAGGCTGTGTGCCCGTCACAACTTACTTAACCTTTTGGGATCTGTTTCCTGGTCTGACGGATGACGGGGATCGACGCAAGGCATGATGCATTTAGTCTTTGGCCAACAGTCAACAAACATGAGGTGTCTTTCCTCTTTCCACCCCCCAAGAAGCAAATCTGAAAACATCCCAAGTACACAGTGGAGAAAACACGAGAAAGAGTACGTCCCCCTTTCAGGCAAGTGAGCGCTGCAAAGGAGAGTTGGGTAGCGAGGGAAATGGTTTCCTCCTCTCACCGCCCCTTGGCCTGAAGTCAGGTGGGGGGAATCCCTCTGCACCTGATTACCCAACTCAGCAAACTGGGCTGCCACGAACACACCTGGAACCAGCCATGCCCCGTGCCAGAGAGCTCAGCAAGGGCCCAGGTGGTGGGTGGTTCTCCCGGGTGACCTCACACAGCCCTGGGCGGTTAGGACAGAGAGGTGAAGGGCTCCTCACTCTGAGCGCTCAAGAGGGAGAGTAACCCCCCAAACCAAGGCCCAAAGGGAAGGCAGAATTTGCCAATATAACCAGCCCCTGCTACGCGCTCCCCAGCAAAAGTGCCTTCCCTGCACCCATAAGAGCTAAAGCATCTCTCCAGAGATTGCTCCAGGGGAGGGTTCTCTGACTCTCTGTCAGGGCAAGCAAGAAGAGCCAGCAGATGTGCCTTCACCCCTGGCTGCTAAGGGGTCTCCGAGAGGCAGGAGCCCCCTCTTGGGGCAGCCCCAGGGGTGGGGCTCGGGAACGACCCTCTGGAGACCGCACACCCGGGATGCTATCCAGGGGCAGGCCAGCTCTGTGGGCTGAAAGCAACTTTGGGGTTGTCTGGACAATCGGCTGCTCAAATGGTTTTCTGTCCCCTAAATGTCACGGGGGTAACTGTCAAGGAGCCAGAGGGCCCACCCGCCTTGCCCACCAGCCAGAGCCCCCAGCACGGTGCTGGCTTATGGCGGGCAGCTGGGACATCTTGGCTGATGCAAAAGCTGAGAAAGGTCCCGGGCTCCTTAGGGCCCCTAAAGCAGTTACAACTCCTTTCTGGAGTGAACACAGCTGACCCAAGGGCCCAGGGCACAGGGGTCAAGAGCCTCCGCTAAATGCACGTGGGCTCTCCGTGGCAGCGGAAAGGTGCGTACCTCTGCATTTCCTTCTGCCTCTCCTGGACTCAGAGCGGGGCCCAGCTAGAACTCGCCTGGAAAGGACAAGAGGCCTAGGGGACAGGCACTGCTCCCTCACAGGTGAATGGGTCATTACCAATCCACCAGCAGCTAGAGAAGAATGGCAAAGCAAGACTCTTCCTCCGGGAGGTCCAGCCCAATGCGAAGGAGCCGCTGACTGAGGTCAGAGCAGGAAGAGGAAGAGCATCATCGGCAGGCGGTTCTGGAAAGCAGCATCACCGATGAGGCAGGCTTTCACCGCTCAGCTCCGGACCTGGCTTCTGCTCCGTTCAGCTGACTCAGGACTCACTCATCTGCTGACAGTCTGCAGCCAGAGCCCCGGGCTGCTGCCTCGTCCAGCCTGTCGCCCTTACTTGATGAAGAAGTCTGAGTTTGGCAGCTCAGGGAAAAGCTGGAAAGCCAGCATCAATCTGGAGTCATCAGGAAGCTGCACTGGGGAAGGCCTAGGGAAGAGCAGATGGCCAGGAGCACTGCCTCCTGGTCTCCTCGGGCTCGGTGACCTCGGCAACGGCCCTTCGGCCTCCTCTCCCTCCCACCATCCCCTATAAGGAACAGCCTTGGCTTTCTTCTTTTTAAAAAGATTTTATTTGAGAGAAAGAGAGAGAGAGAGCAAGGGGGAGCAGAGGAAGAGGGAGAAGCAGGCTCCCCGCCGAGCAGGGAGCCCGCCGCAGAACTCAATCCCAGAATCCTGATCATGACCTGAGCCAAAGGCAGACGCTTCACCGCCTGAGCCCCCCAGTTAGAAAACCCTTGGCTTTCTAACATGCCGACAGTAAGGACCCATGAGACCAGGAGGGCAGGAAAGTGTCAGCCAAAGGGCATGTACCCACGGGGCCATCTGTTGAGCAGTGTCCTGGTCAGAGTGACAGGAGGGCACAACAGGACCCTGGGAACAGGACCTGAGGTTCCCGGTGCTGCCAGGGCCCTTGTGCACCACTTATGACGTCCACTCCAGAATCTAACAGTCTGTCTTAGGAGGCACAGGAGGGCACAGCACTTAAGGGCCCAGACTCTGGTGCCAGGTGGCCTATGTTCACATTCTAGAACTTTCTCACACTTGAGAAGCTATTCAACCTGCCTCTGTTTCCTCACTTGCAGAAGAGTTACGTGAACAATGCTTCCCTCACAAGGCCTTTGTGAGGACTGCAGAAGCTACAATGTTTGAGCATTTAGCATGCTGCCCATGTAATGGGCACTCGACAGGTAGCCGTTCTCATCTGTCGGCTCTGAGAGATGCCCTTGCTGGGACACTCCCCACGGCACCTGGTGCAGCAAAGCCTCGTTTGTGTAAAAACAAAACAATCAGTACCACTTACCATGTGGGCGAGGCACTTTACACAGACCCAAGGCAGGACAGATTATCACAGAAGATGAGTATCTTGCCTAAAATGGTATTAGTAACTGCCCAGGCCAGGATGGAAACTCAGCCTCGCACTTCAGAGTCTGCCTCTTCTTCCCATCGGCTAACCTGCCTTGCCTGCTGAACACAACCTCCTCTGCACAGGGCAGAGAGGGGGCCCATACAGCAGCCAAGCAAGAGAGAACGAACACAAAAGGAGAAGCTGAGGGGCGTCAGAAGAAATTCACTATCCTCTACAGGTCTGTGTCTTTCTTTGGACCTAGGTTAGTCACCTGCAGCTTACCCACTGCCCCTGGGTTTAAAAAAAAAAAATTATTTTTTAAAGATTGTATTTATTTATGAGAAAGAGAGATATATCACAAGTAGGCAAAGCAGGAGGCAGAGAGAGTGGGAAGCAAGCTCCCTGCTGAGCAGAGAGCCCGATGTGGGGCTCCATCCCAGGACCCTGATATCATGACCTGAGCCGAAGGCAGGTGCGCCCCCTACCCGGGGGTTTTTAGATCACACAGGGCATCACAGGGTTGCACACAGCACCTTTGAGAAGACACAGTGACGGAAACCACGGGGCAGCAGGGCAGTTGGAAACCGGGACTGTGGACATAAATGGGGATAAGCCTTCTCAAGAAGCCCCAGCTGATTCTTCAAGTGAACACACCTCCAAGAACCTCATACATTCTTGGCACTTGGATCGGAAGCCAGTCTGTGCAGGCCTGCGAGGCTTCCTGCTAGATCTGCCCAACTCCCGATGCTAGAAGAAGGATCACTTCTGCCAAGAAAGGACCAGCCCAACAGGAGGACTCCGACCAGGCTCTGGATGCTCTATGGTCTTGCTAATGGCTCTACTTCAGAAAGTTGACTTTTCCCATTTTCTCCAAGGACCTCAGGTCTTAAGCTCCACAGATGCAGAAGACCCGCTCAGTATAGTGTCTGCGTGGCCAGGATTAGTAGGGCTACGGAGCCTTGCCAAAGCCCGCTGCTGGCTGGGCCTGAAACAAGCTCACCGCAGGGGGCCCCCCAGACTCCCCCAGTTGGGATAACAGGGCTCAATGTCACAATCCACCGAACCCTGCCACCCGACCTCACAGCATCAGCACCGAAACACTCCTGAGTTCTGTTGGACAGTCAATGCCAAATAGCCATTTCCGCTCACCTCACCAACTGCTCCTTTTATCAGAAATCTTCCTCCCCCCTCTCCTCTAACACTCCCTGCACACCCAGCCAGGCTCAGAAAAGGCGGGAAATACTTCCCTAACACTAGAGAAAATACCTGGGAGCAGAAGGAAACAAGAACACCTGCACCTTGTGTACGTTAAGCAGGGAAACTACCTCCAAACAGAAAGACCCAGGCGATGGGCCCCCTATTGCACCACAGTGAGGCACCCCCAGAACCACCTTGCTCTTCTTAGGGCCTCACGATCCGTCCCGCAAACAGGCAGGATACCGGGCGTCGCCGGCCACACTCACACGGAGACCACAGCCCAAGGGCCATCAGCCCTCCAGGAAACCCAAGCGCTGCACTGGGGCCTGGGCAGGTGGCGGTAAAGCCCCCTGAGCGGGACCCTGCCCTCGGGGAGACTGGTCAGGGGGCCGCGGGGAGGCTGGGTCACTGCAGCCAACGGGGAGCACATTTCGGGGGCACATTTTCCTACGACTGGCCCTTACCCCGGCCCCCGGTCTCAAGGGACCAGGACTGGAAACAACCTTACTCCTTTCTAATCACTCCCCGCGGAGGAAGAAGCTGAGCAGCCGTGTCCCTGCGAGAGGTGGTTTAATGTCACGACAGTAAAATCCCGCAGCCAAACATGCCCTGTTTCAGCAACTTCCACACTGAGGTGTGACAAAGAGCCGAGGGCTGAGCGGGCACGTCTGAGCCACGGGGAGCGGCCGTGAAGACATAGGGGACAGTGCCGGGTAGGGGGCAGGTGCACGCAGAGCCCCCGGCCCCGCCTGCACCGCCACCCCTGCCCCAGAGCAGCGACCTGCGGCCTGCGGCCCTGCAGCCCTCCGCGGGTCGGGAATTCCGGAGTCAGGGTACGCGGGCCAACCAGCGACCCCAGTGCCTTCCAACCCGAGGGGTCCCCGCCCCTCCCTCGTCCCACCGCCCACGCGCGGAAGCCCAGCCCGCACCGCGCCGCCGCCTCCCGGCATGCTCGGCGGCGGGGGCGCGCGCCCGCGTGGTCACGTGACGACCCGCCGGCCGGCCGGCGGCGCGAGATCACGTGACAGGCCCGGCCACCGCCCCCTCCGGGGTCTGGGGGGCCACGCAACGTTTGTAGTGTGCGGTGCAGATGTCTGTGGCGTCCCCACCGTCGGTGGGCTAGCAGCCCCCTCGTTTCAGGCCACGTGGGCCGAATTACTCAACGAGTCCTTCTCAGTGCCTTCGAGTCCCGAGGCTGCGTGGGTGGTGGGTGCTGCTGCGAGCCCCAGTGAGGCCAGAGACGCGCACCCACAACCCTGATCCTGTCTCTCGGATCACACAGCCCTGCAAAGGCCTTGGGCTGCAGATTTGCGTGGCGGGGGGGAGGAATAAGGCTTGCTCACTGCCTGTCCCGACTCCCCCACACACACCCCATGATCTTGGGAGAAGCCCAGCTTAGGCTGAAGTCAACATTCTTTGCTGTGTAAAAAATGGAGCCAGGAAACCAATGAGTAGAATAAACATTAACAGCACAAGCACCTCAGAAAAATCTGTTCAGCGTGCCCCAAGATACCAATGACCAATTATTAACTCCGCATACGTTAACTCTTTTAAACATCACTGTGTCATCTGGGCTAACCACACCCCAAGAGCCAGCAGAACTGGTCCAAGTGGTGCCCATATCCTTAGAGGAGTGAAGCTGGAGGAAAAAACCCCTGCTAGTTTTTTTTCCCCCTGGGTCATTATGAAAATGTGAATGAAATTCGTCTTCCTGAGAGGTTTTGTGGGGAAATGCAATATTGTGTCACTCTGGAGAAACAAACAGAAAGACTGTGACAAATGTCCTGGAGGCAAACAACAGGACCCAGAGAGAGTTCACACTGGCTTGAAACAAAACAGTGCATCCTTCTGGCAACCTTAACCTCCAGCCTTTTTTTTTCTTCCAGAGACTGTTGGCTACTTAAACGTTCCCTGATGGATAGCAGCACAGTGCCCAGGCCAGTGTGAGGGCCTCAGCCTTTGCAGGCCACACGGGACAGCTTGAGTTGGAACTTCATTTGAAACCTGGAGTTGGAATACATTTTCATTTGAAACCTGGAGTTGGAATACATTTTCTTAAAGTTGTTGACTCCTTGACAGCACTATGACCCAAACGCCTCATCCAACTTAAGAGTTGGGAAGGAGAGCTACCAAGCAAGACTGTTTGCAGGGCTCTTAAAAAGAATCACAGCCTGACTCCTGCTTGGTCCAAAGTGTTCCATGTTCAGAGAAACAGCACAACACCAGTCACTATGGTAAAAGCAGACCCCAGGCTCCCTGCACCCGGTTACTCTCCAAACCGCAGAGTCAGTCCAAAATTTCATAGAAGACTGAGCAGTGAAGTCCTCTACTTCTTACCCCACCTTTTACAGAAACCTGGCAGTGAGAGGGAGGGAAGAGATTTCACAAACAGAAAATTAGGGTTTACCACTCTGATTCTCTCCCCCTGCCTTCTGTGTCCTGTCAACTTCCTGAGTGAAATCCAAATATTCCGAAGCACGTCTGTGCCTATATGCGCACATCCCTCCGGCCTCCGACCAGAAAGACCTGTATCTGTGACTGCCTCCACCCCTATTCCAAGAGGCTGGGCTGGCCTCAATGCTGGAGACTGCGGGTATCTCCCCTCCAGCAACTGTGAAACAAGGCTGTGAGGTTTCTCTTGACCCTGAGAACAGATCTTTGAGCCGCTCCTTGCAACTCCCTCTCAAACAGATCATTTCAGGAATTTGAAAAGTCCCTGGAATTGAAGCAAAGCCTCTTAACCAAGCCCAGAAGTGCTGGGAAAATACTTTGATCAACCAGAAGAGATTTTCCACCCTCTCTCCCAACTCCTGAGCACCCATTCACTCACAAAACATCACCCTACTGGCCTCTTCTCTCTTGTTCCCAGCAGTTGAGGGCTAAGGCTGATAGTGGCTGAGGCGTCTGGGTAGACGTTCCCCCTCCCCCTTTCTGTGACTCCAAGGTCAAAAAGCATTCATAAGCCTCCCCCCGCCCCGCCCCCACCCTCCCCGCCCCACAAACCTGAAAGATTTCAATTGTTTCAGTCAGAGGGGGTGCCAATTTTAAAAAGTCAGGTTCAGGGATACAACACACTATCACAAAGTTAAACTCAACCCTGAAAAATAACAAACAGCTAACAAATAACAAATACCTGATAGTGAAACCCTTTGGGGGCTGGACAGCTGTTTCCTCCAAGTAAGTACCAGTAGCTTCCTTTCCCCCGTTTCCATCCTTAGGTTTCTTGACTGCAAACTTTCTACAGCTTGCTGAAAGGGAGCTCAGAGATCAGCAAGTCTTTGGGTTCTAAGCCTACGGACTGTAGCTGGAGTTGAGGTGGGCTTTCAGCCACAGATGTCCTAAAAGAGCCCGCAGAACAGTCTGTGAAGTATGCATTTCTCTAGAGGGGAGGGTACACCACTCTCAACCACTTTCCAGAATGACACAAGAGCCGAAGGGGGTTTAAAACCACTGACCTGGTCTAGCTCTTGGGTTTCACAGAGGAGCCCCAGAAAGCTCCGTGGAGGGCTCCAGGTGACCGAGCAAATTATATGTCATCTCTAAAGTTGGTTGGGGCCCGTGGGAGGAGGAGGGCACCACAGGAGCCAACAGGCCTTTTCCCTTACTAATTACAAGGATTCCAAGAAGTTTCCAGCCGCCACTCTGTCTGGCTTTCAGGACCTGGGTGTGTCGGTCGCTACCCTGCTGCCAAGGTGTGCAGATGGCCAGGAGACTGGGGGTGGCTGGATGTGGCCACAAGCCCACTAGCTGACAGCCAGGCACCTGCTTGGAGCCTGGTGCTTCCTGGGAATTCAAAGAGAGGTTTTTCAGAAAACCCCTTCTGAAGGAAAGGCCCAATCCAGTCCTCTAAGAACCCATCCCAAAGGTTGGCTGCATAAGAAACATGAGTCAAAACCATCTCCCTCAAAGACAAGTGTGTCCCTACTTTCAGGAAAGCATCATTAAGACCAATTTCACAAGGGGCAAAAAAAGGTCTATCAGAGTTAGAACGGAAACACAGCCACCAATAAAGCAAGATTTTAAGGGCAAACCACAGAACAGAAAAATATTTGTAAACAGCCGTCGAGAGCTTGCTCTATTAAAACGCTAGTAACTCACACCGTCGCTACCGGAAGGCAGTGGCTTGGTGGGAAGCAGCAGGAGTTTACACAGGAATCATTAAAGGCCGTCATTGCAAGGAAGCATGGTGAGTCCCACTTGAAAACTCCAGAATTACACAAACTCGAAGGGACAATCAGACAGCAGCAGATACAGAGAAAAGCCAGTGGTGCTGGAGGAATGACTTTGCGTATGGGCCCGTCATTGGTTCAGTCTTTCCGGGGAGGACGGGGACACCAGGAGGCGGCTGGTCATTGTTCTTGGGCACTGAGGACAACATCCCCAAGCGGAACACTTCCCAAGGAAGCAACCATGGGGAGAAGAGAAAGATAACATTTATGAAAATGCTAGTGGCTGCCGATGGCAACCGGGAGCTCGAGGACGTAACTGCAGCAGCAGAGGTTCAAGCCCCGGCTTGGGAATCAGACGTCACCAAGTTTCTGGATGCTCATTTGCCTCCTCTGAAAATGGGCAGCTACAAGATTAGGAAAAGTAATCCACAGAAAACACTCAGAGCTGTACCTGACACATAAGTACTTGGTAAAAATTTGGTGCTGGCGTGCCCAGGGGGCTCAGTTGGTGAAGCATCTGCCTTTGGCTCAGTTTGTGGTCCCAGGGTCCTAGGATTGAGCTCCACTTTGGGCTCCCTGCTCAGCGGGGAAGTCTGCTTCTCTCCCTCTGCACTCTCTCTCTCTCAAATAAATAAAATCTTAAAAAAAAAAACAAAAACGGAGGGGGAAAAAAAATCAGTGCAACTGCCAGCCCTTTCTAGGACAAGGAGGGGGCTGGAGGGAGGGATCTGATTTTGTTTGGGCACCTCCATCTCCCCCAAGGGAACTCAGAAAATGTGTGTCCTGAGCTACTGCTAAGTGCTAATGGTCTTGAGTCATTCTCCTGCCTGAGGCTGACTCGGGCACAGCGTGTGATGCAGGGATGCCTGCCAGGGCATGCTCTGGGAAAGATGCTGAGACGCAAGGAAGGGCCATGCCCTCCTCTTCCTCCGCAGGATGCTCCAGTGTCCACATGGTCTAGACCAGCGGCGGCCATCCTGCAATCCTAAGAGCGGCTGAGGCAAAGGACATGGGCCTCTGAGTGACTCTGAGCAGCCCCAGATTACACAGCGCTGGGGTAGGGGGGAACCTCTGCTGGAACTTACTCATGAAGGTGTAATAACACGTTTGCTTTGTTGTTCAAGACGGCAGAGTGGCAGTTTTCTGTTCTGTGCAGCTGGGTGCAGCTTCACAAATGAGGCGGGGGTCCGAAGCGAGCCCCTCCAGTCTCTGGGCGTCACGGATTCTGCCAGGACCCATCATCAGGTCCCATCCTGGGGGACAGCTGAGGGACAGTGGAAGACGGAAAGACACCGTATGTCCCCACTGTACCGGCCTAAGGACGATCTTGGACAGTATGGTGAGCCGGTGACAGCACTGGGCCGCAGGTCCCCAGACATCTGGCCCCCTTGTAGGACACCTCCTAACCCCCAGCGCTCCCAGTTCTGGAGTCCCCCATTTCATGAAGGCTGTGACAACTGCCCTCCAGAGTGGGCTGCCGGGGAGAGCACAGGACACCTGGGGGAGTCTGAATTGCAGATCAATGATGAGGCCCTGCTGGGTACAAATGTGTCCCCCGTGGGAGGCTTTTGTGCCTCTGCTCCAGCTGTCACTCTCTGCCAGGTACCTGCCTAGGGACAAAGGCCCCCTTGGCATCCAGGCTGTCCTGGGCCTATGTAGCCTCCTGGGGTCTCCAATGTGTCAGAAGGGCTGGGATGCATTTGATAGCAATAAATAAGAAGTGGTTGATGCTGGAATTGAGAAGGGGCAGTGGGCGTCCCTGGGACCCTGGGAGGTTAGGGAACCATGCACAGTGGCCCCTGACATCCAGCGTCCCCCAAGAAGGTCCTAGATGAAGCAGAAGACCTGATGTTACCCTGACCTTACCCTGTCTACATTGAAGCCCCCAAGACTGTCCACGAGCCACAAAATGTGGCACTGGGGTTGGGGGTCCCTCACCCTCACCTGTCCCTCGACTGGGCTCAGTCTTTCTCCATGGTCTCCCAGGCCAAGGACAAGGTCTGTGTCATCTGCCTTGTATGGCACTATCCACCTGCTCACCAACAACCCCTGAATGGAGCTTGCCCGAGAGCCCAGCCTCGTTTCCTAGAACCTTGCTTTATGGTCCTGTCTGGGCTTCTTCTGGCATCCTGCCCCGTGCCAGCCCCAGCCCTCAGCTGGTCCACAGCAAGTACCTGTGAAGAAGCAGCTCACCAGCTACGGAAGATTCATGACCATCCGGCCCCCAAATGCAGCCAAGTCCCGGGAAGGACAAATTTCCCGGCCCTGACGCTCTCTGGCCACTGGCTCACGGGCTCCTGGAGAAGATGCTGTGCCAACAGTGTGGCCAGGAAGGCAGCTGGGGCTGGGGCTGTCAGAACAGAAGGGACCCTCCTGTGGCGATCCCTTGCCGTCTCTTGCCTTTGTTCTGTCCAGAGAGGCAGGGAAAACTAACCAGATGCTGCAGGTGTGAACGAGCTCCAGGCCAAGCGGAAATGCAGGAAAGAGCAGGCAAGAGGGCCGCGAGGGGCCGAGGGGCCGTCAAATAGAAATCTCTCTTCCGCAGGTTCTCCCTCACCCTCATAGTGTTGCTCCTTTGCTATTTGATATTTCTGGGTGAATGCAGACCCTAAGGGACCCAGGGGACTTACCCCATCCGGGACCCTGGCCAGGGGCAGGGCATCTCCCCTTTCCCGCTGGAAACCTGGAGCGGGAATGACTGGAGGCTCAGTTTGTGGCTCTGCCAGCCTGGGGTGGGGCTGGCCAGCATGTCTCACCTGGGACACCAGTGGCAGGGACTCCCCACCCTGCCTGCTATCCTCTCCAGATCCTGCCAATGTAAAGACTTTCTCGCTATGGCTGTTAACTAGAAACCGCCTCTCACCCGGGGCCCTGGTGAGGCATCAGCAGCCGCTGGGCCAGCTGGGGCCCGAGCCCAGGGGCCTCCTTCCTGCTCCCCTGTGCCACTGGACTTCATTTATGAAACACACACTCAAAGAATTAAGAATTTCAAGGGACGCCTGAGTGGCTCAGTGGGTTAAGCGTCTGCCTTCGGCTCAGGTCATGATCTCTGGGTCCTGGGATGGAGTCCCACATTGGGCTCCCTGCTCAGTGGGGAGGCGGCTTCTCCCTCTGCCCCTGCTCCTTCCCCACCCTGCTTGTGTACTCTCTCTCTCTGACAAATAAATAAAAGAACCTTTAAAAAAAAAAATTTCAAGACGGTGACCTCACAGCATTAAACCCCAAGGGTTTGGCCCTGGACGAGAGGGGCCCGCATTGTGCTGGTCACATACCAGGGAAGCAGCCCAAATGTGACCTTGCTCATTAGGAAATAAAGGAAGGAAAAGAAAGAAAAGGAAGGAAAAGGAAAAAAAAGAAAGAAAACCAGCCCCAAACACTCTCCGGTGAACTGGTGGTGCTCCATTGCATAAAAAAATCAGGCCAACACCCTGTCCCAGGTATAAGACATTGCTCGGTCTGACCTCGCCTACCTCCCCACCCCCCACCCCTTCAGGTCTCCCCATTCTGCCTGCTATCCTCTCCAGATCCTGCCAACATAAAGACTTCCTCGCTATGGCTGTTAACCAGAAACCACCTGCCCAGCCCAAGAGAGCGTCTGGATGTTCGGGGAGGGGGGCACAGTGATGACGCACAGGTGCTGGGCAGCCCCAGTACAGAGCTCTCCTGACCCAAATGCCAACAATGCCCTACTTGGGAAAGCTGCGCGAGAAACACTGAAGCTTCACAGAGATCTACCCATGGGGACCTCCCTTCGCTTGTCAGGGAGGCGACAAGTGCCAACGGCAATCTTTCAGGACTACCGTCCATCTTCTCTTCAAGCGCTGAGCTGAACCTCTCCGGGTCTCTGCCACACCCCCCTTCCTACCCCAGCCCAGAGGCCAGAAGGGGAAGGTGGGGCTTCACCGCAGTCTGGGCCGCTCTGTCCCCCCACATCAGTTACTGGCAGTTTCCTCGTGGGAGGGTGGTGTTTTTCTAGAAAGTAGTGCCCCTCCCTATTCCCAAGCAAGCCGTGCAACGGGCCTTTCTGTGTGTGGGGGGAGGGATGTTCAGTCTCAAGTGCCCCCCAGCCTGGCCCCAGGGGCCTGGGAGTAGGGCTTCAGGAAATTTCTGCGGTGATGTACAGTAAGCCGCCAGGGTGGAAATGTAGCAAGAGTGAGATAGTCGTCGTGGTTTTATATTTAGTACCTGTGTCTTCCGGAGACCTCAAAGCCTGGGGTAAGAGCAGGGTGAACCACCTTCCTGCCACCCCAGGGGTGGGCAAGGCTTGGGAGGAAGCCCTTCTCAGAGCCTGATGCTGGGAACTGGGGGGCCCTGGTGAGGTCCACAGCAGTCCGCATCCCTGCTCTCCCAGCCGCCGCGGGCACAGTCCCAGCCCCAGGGGAAGTGAAGGGCAGGCGAGTGCTCGAGGCGGCCCCATGCAAAGTGGGCAGTGGGCAAAGAAGGTGAAGGAAGCCGAGCCAGTGTCACCTTGGGGGCCTTCTTAACGGAAACAAATTCCCAGAGCGGGCACATTTGCAAACAGTTCCTGCTCAGCTGAAGATATGTGCCCATTTTGCAGCTGCAAAAGCAAAGATGTGCAAGAAAGAGTGGTCTCGGTGGAGGGAGCACTGGTTTAGGAGGAGGTTACAGCTGGCCTCACTCTGGCTGCCCTGGCCCTGTGTTCAGCCATCACCTGTGCCCTTTAGCCCACCTGTCTGTTCAGGCTCTTTCCAGTCTTCCATTACCCGGTCCTGCTCAGCCTTTGGAAGCTTCTAGAAGGACAAGATCGCTTTGCCACCCTCAGAGTGAGAGAAGAACAGTACAGACTGGGGGTGTGGAAAATGCCAGGGAGCCACGGCATCCTGGATGCCCTGGGGTCCCCAACGGAGGAGGGGGTAGCTTACACAACCTGCTTTGGGCAGCGATCAAAAACCGCAGGCAGGTCCTCTGCATACCTTTCACCGCAGCCCTTCCCTGGGGGACACATGCATCCACATCTAGGCCCACCCCCTACACACACTTATGCACATACCCACGTGCACGCTCCAGCAAGCCCTGGACCCAGCTGGCTGCTCCAGGCTCCTCCCGTCTCTGGAATGTCCCTAACCTCCCAATTCCCAGACACTGGCTTCCTAATTTTGTCTCCTTTTGAATCAAGGCTTGTACCCACCCCCACCCCCACTTCTGTCCACCTCACTTGCCCTAGCTCCCTACACACCGTGGTGAAAACTGGTTCAGAAATTGAGTGGAAACCAGGTTTGGAGAGAGCGGGTCACTGGGGAGGGACATAGCCAACAGCTGGTATTTTTAGTTCTATTTTTCTAAGACCTCTGTGCCCCCTATCAAGGGGTGTCAAGGCCTGTGTCCTTCCCACAGGTTTCCGGTTTTATCCCATTTTAGATCCACCACAGCCAGGCTCTGTCTCTATCTCCACACTCCAGGGCCTGGGACCGAGTCACGGTCTGAATGAGTTTCCAACGAGGAAGACGCTTCCTGGTTTTATAAGGAATTTTTCAGGCCTTCTGAAAGCGTCCTGAAGGGCGTCAGTCGCGTCTGCTCAGACCCAGCGTGTTCTACTATCTCAAAACAGCCCGTAAATCTATGGTTCACGAAGGATGCCATCTTGCTCAACCCTTGGCGTGGGTTGAAAGCCGTTCTGTTTCCTACAGTAACAGCCAGGGAAAGCATCTGGGATCTAAGTAACCACGGATGTCCTGATCCACTACTCCCTCCTTACAGACACAGCCCACTGCATCCAGGCCCTGTTTACTTGAACACTTCCTCCCACGCCCAACATTGTAACTCTAAGAACGAGGGCTCACGACCTGGTCCTAACCCACGAGGACCTCTTTGACTTATTTGGAAAATCAAACTGTTTTGGAATCCTGACGGTCCACTTTTCTCTTTTCGCTCAGCAGTTTGTCACTGAGCCTGGCAACAGGCCATTCATTCTTTTTTTTTTTTTTTTAAAGATTTTATTTATTTATTTGACAGAGAGAAATCACAAGTAGGCAGAGAGAGAGAGAGAGAGAGGAGGAAGCAGGCTCCCTGCTGAGCAGAGAGCCCGATGCGGGACTCGATCCCAGGACCCTGAGATCATGACCTGAGCCGAAGGCAGCAGCTTAACCACTGAGCCACCCAGGTGCCCCAACAGGCCATTCATTCTTTGGAGCCAAGCTGGGAGTCTCTCAGAACCAGGGCAAGTAGCCCACACTCCCACGGCTCAGGTACAGGCTTTGGGATGTCAGGGCTGTCCCCCAGATATTTCTAGCTCTTCTCCTGGACACAAGGTAGGACTCGATGCCCTTCAGGTTAGGTGAGGACACAACACTTTGCTTGCCCAACTTAATATGAGCAGAAGGGGGGGACCTGGGTGGCTCAGTTGGTTAAGTGTCTGCCTTCGGCTCAGGTCATGATCTCAGGGTCCTGGGATCGAGTCCCGCTTAGGCTCCCTGCTCAGTGGGGAGTTTGCTTCTCCCTCTGCCTCCCCCAACCCAGATCATGCTTTCTCTCTCTCAAATAAATGACTAAAATCTTTAAAAAAAAAAAAGGAAAGAAAAAAATATGAGCTGAAGAAATGTACCACTTCTCTGAGCTGAAGCTCTCCGAGGCAGCATGTGAATCCCCATCTTCTCACTCTCTCTGCCCACGGTGACCAGCACTGCTCCGGACAGGGGCTGCACCGTCAGCCTGGTGTGCAGAGTGAGGACGCAGCTGACCCGGACCAGGCATGCAGTATGAGCCAGATGTAAGCCCCTGCTGTTGGCAACCACTGACTGTGGAGCTGTTTTTTTTTGTTTGTTTTGTTTTTTGTTTTTGTTTTTGTTTTTTCTGTGGAGCTGTTTCTTACTGCAGCAGAGCCTCGCCTGTCCTGACCGACACAGACCTGTGACTGGAAGAAATCTCTAGCTGCTGGAAACTGGCTCATGGCTCGAAAGGAGGGAATGAGAAAACAGCAAGAGGAGGGAAGTAGAGGGTCCACAGCAAACTATCTGCCATTCCGTAACACTGCCTTGTCGGTCCCACTTTTGTGCCTGTGGAGAGGTCGGTCCTTCTCCTCTGGAGACAGTTCCCCTTTCTCTGCCCCAGTGAACTCCACCAAAATCCCACACAAATAGAAACTTCTCTGCCATTTCTCTTCCTGGAAGCCCTATAGAGAGTGGCCTCTGTCCTCTCTTTCCAGCAGGACCCTCGACGGGGACCCTGGCTGGACTCACCCCTCTACACACATGGACATGGTCCTGCAGCACCTGCCCTAGTAGGCAGTGTCGACTGCTTGTTACGGGACAAGCTCTAGAATCCCAGCTTTCAACCCATGACGATCTGCCCATGAGTGGAGACATTTCTGGTCACTGCAATCAGGGGCAGAGGCTGCTGCTGAGGGAGGCCGTTAAACACCCTATGGTGTGCAGAATAGCTCCCCGAAACCAAAACCTGTCTGGTCCCAAATGTCCACAGGCCACATTTGAGAAACTCTTTGTTACAGTTAAAAGGCCTGAGTTTGGGTCCTCCTTGTTCTATCGCTGTGATTTTCGACATTTACTTAACCCCTTGCTCAGCGCCACGTGAGCTGTTGCAATCTGCCTTCTCCCCGAGCTAACATTCCCAGGAGGCAGGAGCTACCCTCCACTCACACACAGATCCCTACCTGCCACCACAACCCAGATTCAGGCAGCACCCAGTACATGTCCGTGGACTATTCGAGTCAAGAGCTGACCCTTTCCTCAAAGCTGCCTGGTTGCAAGTCGTGGATAAAACCTTCCTCCTGGTCCCTAGAAGACAACGTCTGTACATTTAGCAAAACCTCTGCTGGCTTGGGCATCTAGTAGCTTCTAGTTCACTGCAAAGGACGAAGGCAATTTGCAGTAACTCCCAGTTAACCAGAATATTTAAGAAATGAGACCAACACACTCCACCCCGGAAGACTGCAGGTTCATGGGAAATAAATTTTATAACTGTGATGTTATCTGCAGAAGTGACTTGAATCAGAATGAACGACTCCCCAAGAGCCATAATGCATTTTATTTATTTGACCTCAAACCAAACACAAATATCAAATTTTAATTCGAACCAGGACCATAACAAGGGTGTTTTTTTCTTCCTCCTCTTCCCTCAAGACTATCGAACAAGTTCAACCAGAATGAAACCTAGTCTTTCAGAAAGTACCAAACCAGAAAAAGATTCTGAACCAAACCATCATGTGATTCAGCTGCTTTTGATCTTGGGCCCCATCAAATGACTGCTGTGATGTGCCGGAATGTTCTAGTAGGCCACAGGGACTGGGTGGAAAGCCTGTGTCACCTACCTACATGAGACCATCTCCCCCACCCTGGCTCAGGGCCTCCTGTAAAACTCCTCGCTCGTTCTCCACAACTCTTCTAAGCCCGTGTGGAAAACAATTCCTTCTTTGGGACAGAGTGTCTGTACCAATTCACTGAAGGAGGATTTGCAAATATTAGACTTCATTAGGCCAAGGAAGAAACAGCCACACCTTCTTGTTTTTTAGGAGTCACTAAAGGGATGATGAAGGATGAGCGTTTCACACCCCAGGTCCTTCTCGAGGCAGAAGAGCAAAGGCAAATACGTTCTTAAAGCAGACGACACCCGCCTCCCGCCCCCCCCTTCCCCATGGAGATGAGACAGAACCCTCTAGCAGGCCCTCAAGCTGGCAGGCGCCCCATTAACACTCCAGGCCACTTCCTGCAGCCCCTCCCAGGTGGGAGGCGAAAGGCAGAAAACCAGCAACACTGCCCATCAGCCCACAGTGCCGGGCAGCGACGACGCCCATGCTGCTTCCATAGCGGAAAGGGGACTTCGCTCACCACTGTTCGGAGCCGTTTGAAAGGATACATGCACTTTTTCTTTTCTGTTTCATGAGCACAAAAAGGGAAGCATTTCTGGGACCTTCAGCACGACTGTGTTGCAAAACTAAACCCCAAATGCAGGCCAAGCCGAAGAGACCCAAGGGGAAGCTTGGAGGGGAGGCTGAGCCTCAGCCCCATGTCCTCTTCTTGGGGAGGCCGGGAGAGAGGCCCAGCAGGTGCCAGGGAGACGCTCCTTGCTGGTGCCTGCTGTTGCTTTACTTCAGTGAGACAACCCCAGGGGAGGGGTGGGAGGTGGATCCTGAGGCCCTGGGGCAATGAGATGATGGTGTGAGTGGGGGGCCGCTCAGAGGGGAGGCTGCTGGGGGTCACCACTCTGTTCTGAGGTCAGAGAAGTTGGGCGCAGGACGGGACCTCGGGGGTGGCCACGTGCCCTCCCTGGGGTGGGAAGAGGCACAGCTCCCTCGACAGGGTGGGTGCAGGTGACGAAGGCACAAGGCTTTACACACCCTGTCCGTGTTCTGCAGCACCTCTGGGGAATTTTTTTTTTTTTTAAGCCAGATCATTTCACTGAAGAGGATGTACTGGTGGCAGATACGCACACGAGAGAACGTTCATCACCGTTAGCCATCGGGGAGAAACCCACTAAAACCATAGGGAGGTTGCCCCATGCAGCTTCGGAGCAGCTGAAGTAGAAAACCGTAGCCGCTCTGCAGGCTGGCGTGATGCAGGGAACCCGGATCACTGACACATGGTCGCTGGGAACCACCGAGGCGCGGTCACTCTGGAAATGGTCTGGCAGACTCTTAAAAAACTGAGCAAGTTCGTGACGACCATATGGCCCAGCAGGTGCACTCATGCGCACCTATCACAGAGAAGCAAATGCCTACGGCCACAGAGGACCCCGGATGCGCATGTCCGTAATGGCCACAAGGCCAGCACAGAGTCCCTTCCTAAGAGGGACAGCTGCATCAGAGTCTCCATGGAGCGTGGGGCAAGGCTGAACCATCCTGGGGCATGGTGTTCACTCTGCGGGGCCGGACTTAGCCCGTGGTGGCCGCTTGCCGCCCCTCAGGCACCTTCTCCGTGCTCACAGAGGGTCACTATCCTGTGGTGACACTGCAGTTCCCCTGTGTAAGTGCAGCCACGGCATCTGGAAGCTCACAACCTCAGACGCAGCTCTGCCCACCGAAGCCACGCAGAGTAGGTCTCTTCTGGCAGGGAAGGAACCCGGGGACGGCCACCTACGGCAGCACCGGACCCCCTGTCCTGCCTACTGGCCCCGCTGGAACAGACCTTCTCTTCTTTGGTTGTCCCGTGTCTCCTAACAGAAGTGAAGTCCGCAGGCAGGAAGCACCATGTGATGCTGCCTGTTCCAGCGTAGGTGCTACTGGCACGCCTGCAACTACTGCGACAGGTGTTCACCTGTGTCACTGAGAAAGATCTGGAACGCTGGGGTGCCCTCCCCTGCTCCTCCATCGGGGTCGCTGCCCGGCTCTGGGCTTCTCTGCTTCCCTCCCCACCGGGCCTGGGAACTTCGAGGCCACTCCAGAAGCTCCCTTTTGCAGCCGTTCCATCAACTGAGTCTGTGTTTCTTGCACAAAGGCCCATTCATTGAAAAGGAAAAGAATCCTCTCTTAGTTTCACCTCTGAGAATAGAAAATTGATCTTGAACCAGACTGAAGCATGACTCCAGGGCAGCAACGCGAAGTCAACTCTCTCGCCCCACAGATGGGGTCTGTCCAAGGCACAGGCAACCGAATGCCCTCAGCCGCCCATCTCTAAGGCTTCTGCCCAGACCCTTCCGTCTCCCTCCGCACTCAACACAGCCAGGCCCCGATCCCCCTCCAGCCCAGCGCCCAGATCTGAACCGTGCCCTCCCCTTGCACAGGGCACCAGCTTCCTCCGTCCTTCTGGTGACAGACCACAGGTGGCAGGGAGGAAGAGCTGGGGGCCGAGGCCTGCCACTTACTAGCTGTGCTGGGGATCCGCAGTCCACTTGCCATGGGAGAAGCAAAATAGAGACCTTATAGAAATTCAATGAAGCAATTTATAGACCGAGCCTGGCACAGAACTGATAGGCCAGGAGTCATAGCTGCTCTTATTTTATTATTACTGTGTCCCCAAGACAGCCCAGCACTTTTAACCACACAGTTAGTTTACAATGAATTTGTAATAATGTTGTCACTCCCAGTGAATTTCCCAAGAAACATCGAGAGCCACATTGCCTCCAGCCTATCCTTCATGGGCCGTTTTTTTTTTGTTTTGTTTTTTTAAGTAAGCTCAAGCCCAGCATGGAGCCCGACACGAGGCTTGAACTCACGACCCTGAAATCAAGGCCTGAATCAAGATCAAGAGTGAGATGCTCCACAGACAGAGCCACCCAGGAGCCCCGAAGCAACTTTTCCAAACCTCCGTTGAGGACTCCCATTCTCTTCTCTAACACCTGGTCATGGGGTCACGGTGAACTATTTCCTGAGGTTCTTAAAAATCCTCTTTCCGAAGTCAGTGTCACAAGTCCCCAAAGGCCAGGCAGGAACACACTCAGGGCACTTCCCTGTGGGCTAACCCATACAGACCTCAGGGCTCCCAGCCGGTGCAGCTCCTGGGTGAGCCTCTCCTGCCTCCCCCCACCCCTCCCTGCCCCGGGGATGTGGTATCAGAGGCCACCAGAGGCAAAGGGGAAACCGAGGCCTGCAGTGGGGCAGGAGGTGGCTCTCCCAAGGTAGCAGAATCACTTTCAATGTGCCGTGTGAGTCCGCAAGGCAAGCAGGGTCCCAGACGTTGCTCCGTAAGGCTTCAGGCTGCAATGGAACTTAATTACGACGCCGTGTACATTTCCAGGTTGGGGCAATAAGGGAGCTACTGTCCTGCACGCGGCCTCTGAGGTCAAGGCTGCCACAGGCTAACAAACTCTTTCAGTGATTCCATTCCTCCCAGACGCTGGCCTCTGGATCCCTGCAAAAGCCAGGAATCTGGGGCCCAGGGAAGATGTAAGCCAGGCCAGAGACCCATTGTTCCAGAAGGGGACATAGTGCCTCTCGAAGGAGCTGACAGTTGAGTGCCTGGACACTCTGCCCAGAGGCCTCACGGCCGTCTTGGAACACGTGGAGGTTCATGGGACCAACAGCAGGCAGGAAAGATGGGGATCCCAAGGGTTAGCCAAGCAGGCTGCCCACCCCACACTACAGCCATAGGGGAAGGAAAGATTTCCACATCCTGCGTTCAGTGTGGAGTGAAGCAGAAGTCCGTGCTCAGCAAGAGGGGTCCCCGGGACAGTGTCAACGCCTGGCCAAGGGACGGCCCATGCTACTCTGTGGGACCTGTCACCACACAGCCCCAGCTCCCACCAGAGCCCACACAGGGTCCCCCGGGCTTGGCCGGGGCTCCGACATGAGCTGGTACACTCGGGGTCCATCCACCTCACCCCTCTACGCCACCGTCTGCCACTCCAGCCCCAAGGAGCAAGGCTCCAGCAGGCTCCGCACAAATCAGCCCGGACAACGGCCAAGAGCAGCAGTGTGACTCGGGAGGTGCCAGGAAGGCTGTCCTCTTCTCCAGTTGCAGGAGGGGGGCATAGTGCAGAGTGGCCCTGAGACCCGCCAGCCTGGTCCTCAAGGCCTCAGTGGGGTCCACGGCACAAAAAAGAGCCCCCTGTGGCAAGCAGGTACCCACCCCACTGGCAGAGAAGGCACAGGGGAGGCCAAGTAAATCACTTTTGTTCAGAGACCTCCCAGGCCCCAGGAGCCGCAGCTGTACAGAGCAGGGGACAGAATAAAGAGAGACTGGTCCCAGGGGAGTAACCTGACACCCCTTGCCAGAAGCTGAATGCAGTGGGTTGTTTTTTCAACTTCAAGTTCTGAGCCCCTGGTAACAAAGCCAGGTCTCTCCCCCAGTGGAGAAATCTCTCTGGGAAAGTAAATCCTGATGCTTTTTGTCATCCTGCAGGAGCTGTACCTGGGATGGGGTTGGGCCACCCCACCTTAGCGGAGGTGACACCCACCCACGCCTGCCAAATGCGGGCCCACAGGCCGCGCCTGTCACCGCATCTTCTCAACAAGTCAGGAAGGCCCAGAGAAGTGAAACACCCCCAGGGACAGACTCTGGGACTGAAGGAGGGTGTGAATTTGGATCTGCCGGCTCTCCTGCTCCCAAGTCCTACTTCTGTGCTCACCTGAGCAGCCCTCCCCACAACCTGAAGGTGGCCCCGTCCATCTCACCTTACAGACAGTGAAATGGAGGGGCAGAAAGGAAGGCATTTCTCTTGAGTCACAAAGCTCACACTCAAACCGGGGACTCTGCCCTGAGGCCACACCAGGGCTCACCACGCCCCAGCCTGCCCCAGGGTCCTTGCTTAGATTCAAGTTCAGTAAACACAGATGTCCCTCCGCGGCAAGCTTTCCGTGCCAAGCTTTCCTGATCACGTTCCTCTGGTCAGTTGGGGTGGGGGTGGGTGGTCTCCTGAGGCCCCCTTCCAAGGCACATTTCCACATACTGCATTGGTCTTCGTGGAATTCAGTGCAGGGTGTTAAGGCTTGGGGAGGAGGCACAGGGGGCGTGTTCCCTCTTCCTTTCCAACCTCCTGGAACCTTTGGATCCAGAGCAGCCTTCAGGCTGCTCAGCACACACAGAAGGCTCCTGCATGGGTCCCACACCAACACCGACTCTACGTATTAGCTCCTCTTTAATGAACATGCTCGTATTCATGGCCATACACCTTGTTCTTGAGTTTCGCCACTCTCAAGTTTATCTGTTGGCATCGGCTTTGCCTCCCAGGTCAGGATCCCAGGGAGAGGCAGAGCATCCACCAGGCCATTCTCTTTAGCACAGGGGTCTGCAGACAGAGCCCGAACGTGGCTGCCCGACCTCTGCACAGCTGGGACAAATGTCTGCTTCTCAGTACGGGTGGCCCCCTGTGTGCCCAGGTTTCCAGGTCTAGCCCAGGGCCCAGCCATACTTAGGAAATGCCCAGTTACTATCTGCTATTGCATCTGCTCGAAAAATTCTAGCTTTTGCCGGATTCCGCCCTTTTACTTTCCAGGACACAGAAGAGAAAACCATTGCGTGGTACTGGAAAAAAATCGATGCTCCTGTATGTACCCTCCAACTCTAGACAGAGCACAGTTGCCTCTCAGTTATGCAGGAGCTCAGAGCCTGCAGATTCAGTGTGGGGAACACTGACCCCTGCCTCACAGCCCCCTCCACACCCACTCGGCTTCTCAAACTTACATCCCATCTGCACCCCACCTGTGCACGGGACAGCGAGGCCCAGGGCAGGAAGCTTCGTCCGCCATCCACTCTGGCCGAAACCCTGGCACAAGCAACATCTTGGGTCAGTCACACCGACGTGGGGCATCTTGCACGCACGCAGTGCCTGACCTTATCCATCCTCTTTTGGGAAAGCATTCAAAGCACTGTCCCGGTGCTCACGATTAAAACTAGTTTAGGCGGGAGAGAATCCTACTCTCTCAGAATGTTCTCCCCTGAGACTCGCAAAGACTGCCTGAAGTAGGAAGGCTTTAATCAATACACCCATTTCACAGATGAAGATCCCGCAGCCCAAAGAGGGCCAGTGTGGATCTGAGAGGCACTGGCTCTTCTAGCACCTTGCACCCCCAAAGTGTGCCCAACAGTTTCCAGAGGAGGCCCTGCGCCGGCCTCCTGCCGAATGACCTGGAATGAGCCAAGTGCTCAATGCTAATGAGCTAATGACCACTGTGATGGAGGCAGGGAAGGTGGAGGAGGTGAAGATACCAACTATATAGCATTCAAAACGTCTTAGACTAACAGTACCAACTACAAGGACGCCTGGGGGGCTCCACTGGTTCAACTTCTGCCTTTGGCTCAGGTCTAGATCTCAGAGTCCTGGGATTGAGCCCCGCAACGGGCTCCTTGCTCAGCAGGGAGCCTGCTTCTCCCTCTGCCCCTCCTGCCTCATGTGCACACGCGTGCGTGCGCTTTCTCTCAAATAAATAAATAAAAATCTTAAAACAAAATACTAACTATAGGGCATTCAGACTGTCCCCCACATTAGCCATTTCTGCATCTGTGAGGATTTTCCAACAGTTTCTCAAACCCCAACCCCCCCAGCAGCCCCATTTCCTACCCTCGGCTCAGCAGCCTGGGTATGAGGCTTGGTCATCCCAACAAGACGTCCTAGCCATTTCTCAAGCTACCGGCTGTGGTTGGATTTTCCACTTGACATTGTTAAGAGATCAAACTGTCTCTGACATTGTCATACACAGGCCTTTTCAGTTTCCTGCTGGCAGATTCAGGTTAGATAAGCATTTTAAGCATTAGAGAAGTGATACTCCCAAGTTCCTCTCCCTACCCCAACCAGGGCCCCCCATCTCCCCATCGTGAAGAGGTGCACTGTATTAGATCTGCTCTTTGGGGAGTGAACCTGTAAAAACACGACACAACCAGACACACCCACGCATAGCAGAGGCTTAGACAAAAGCCAGCTCCCAGGCAACTCTGGAGGAAGCCCTTCACGGGAGATCCTGCAGACTCACACACTTGACTCAGTCATCAATTGCCATAGAGAAGAAGAAAACAAATTGAGCTGAGCCTGGAAAGAATGTCCGTGAACTTGGAAAAGCACTTGCTGGAAACTGCCTGGGGGGTGCAGTGACCTCCCCCTGGAACTGCCCAGGCCCCACCAGCTGGCAGCCTACCAAGAGAGACTGCAGATCTTGCTGGGGGATGGCCAGCCACCATATCCCTCCTTCCCTGCCTGCATAGTAGTAAAGTGGTAAAGGCCAATCAGAGAGAAGGTATTACAGCTTCTCCCTAGGAAACAGGACCATCAGTTTATTTGTTCTGATTGGAAGTAGTGGGGGTGGGGTGTGTGTGTGTGCAGAAGGCAGAGGACCCTTTAAAAGGGGTGAAGAAAGTAAACTGCTCTCGGAGCCCCCAATGCTAAAGGCACAAGTCTCCCATCCCTGCTCTCTGATGCACAGAGATCAACTTTGCAAATCTGGGCAAAGGGAGAGCCCATGGGAGGAGCTCCCCGGGCTTCAGTGGGGGTGTGTGTGTGCACCCCACACCAGTAACATACCATATCACCTCTAAATTGGGCCGCCCCTAATCTTAGTCACCCGGTCAACGGAAATAATCCCAGGCCTCTGTTTAAGACGCTGTATCATTTCATTTTCCCTTTCCATCCGAACCTTACCACAAAAGTAAAATGCTAGATGAACAAGATAACCGTGACCTTCACGAGGGAGGCTCTTCTTGATTTGAAAATTCACCACCACCAGCCCAGGCCGGGTGAGGAGTTTTCTGACAGATCCTGAGGTGGGGTGGGGGTCAAAGCCTATCCCCCCCCTCCATTAAGCTATACGTAAAGATGAACTGCGGAGGCTCATTCTGTGCACTTTCTGGTTCCTTGTAAAACTCAGGTGTTTTGGTGCAAAAGAGAAGCAAACGTTTCAGGAAATAAAAAATGTATAGTATTGGGCACCTGGGTGGCTCAGTGGGTTAGGCCGCTGCCTTCGGCTCAGGTCATGATCTCAGGGTCCTGGGATCGAGTCCCGCATCGGGCACTCTGCTCAGCAGGGAGCCTGCTGTCTCCTCTCTCTCTCTGCCTGCCTCTATGCCTACTTGTGATCTCTCTCTGTCAAATAAATAAATAAATTCTTTTAAAAAAAATGTATAATATTGACAAGAGCCCTGCAGAGGAACCTTCTACTGAATGGCCCTCCACGAAGTGATACCAAGTCAATCAAACGCTCAAGCAAAGCTCAGCAGCGGGGAAAGATCCGACTTCTAACAGCCAGCTCCAAATGGAACGGTCAAGAAACATGCCCGACCAGTTAGTCGGTCAAAGGCCTGCATGCTGACTTAGGACAAGTCGCTCCTGGTTGGAGAGGGCCTGCGGGGTCCACCTCCCCGTGAGAGCACGGGCGTGGTCTCCCCCTGGAAACACCCTGCGATGGGTGCGCACGTCTGCGGCGGAGCTGTTCGCCTGGTGTCCCCTGGATCCTCAGCGGACTCCCATCCTCAAGACGGAACCAGGGGCACCCACTCTAGGAACCAGACACAGAAGGGGCAGCCGGCCTTGGGCCCGATGTCCCACCACGTCCACTGCCTGTGATGGCTTCACAGCTGGCCCGGGGAATCCAGTTTTTGAGAAACTGTTTGTATTCCAGCCCAGGACAGGACTGGGACGCAAGCAATCCAAGGCCTGCTACAGAGCGTTTCTTGCAAGGGGCCCGAGGGGATTTTCCAGGCGGACATTGCAATCCCACCTCCACGACACCTACTGAGCCTCTCCCACGGGCCAGGCGAGGTGCTGGGCACTCAGCGGCCCGTGAGGGCACGCCTGCTCTCTCCACCTCGCGTGGGACCTGTGGGCCGGCTGCAGACGGGCACCCTCACCTCCAAGCCAGCGAGGTCACAGGGAGAAGCCATGAGCTCGCCTTCCTCGTTCTTTTTCCCCTTTCTTTGTTCTCCACCTTCTAGATGGTTCAGCATCTCCTTGGTGGGTAGATAAGGCAGCAGAGATATGGTCACTCAGTCACTCATCACTCCCTCCCCTTGATGAACCTTTCAAAAGCGTGAGCTGTGTTTAAAGCCAAGGAGGCCCTTCCAGGGGGAGTAAGAGCTTATCCACTTATCAAGTTTTTTAAGCGAAAAGAAGAATTGTAAACAGGGGTCTTGTCACTGTATTGAACCTTCTCTGGCCTTGCTTTGCTTGTCTCTAAAACGTGGGTGTTGGAGGAAATGAGCTTTACAGCCTCTCCCACTCCCAGCTTTGTATTACGCCAACTACATACACTGTAGAAAAGTTCTTGTTATTTTTTTAACACCAAGAACAGAGGCTCGGCTGCCTAATGGGATCATATATATGCATGGTGTCTTTCAGCTGAGGAGACCCGAATCGTCTTTATTTATTTATTTTTTCACAAGTTTTATCCATCTATTTGAGAATGAGAGATAGCATAAGCAGGGAGAAGGATCAGAGGGAGAGGGAGAAGCAGGCTCCCCACTGAGCAGGGAGCCCGACGCGGGACTTGATCCCAGGACCCTGAGATCATAACCTGAGCAGAAGGTAGATGCTAGACCAACGGAGCCACCAAGGCGCCCCTATGTGAACTGTCCTTAAAATAATAGTTGTCTCCTGAAAAATAGCATAACCAGGGTTCTGGGAGGCCTGCAGTGGGACTCAAGGTTTGGCATCAGAACTGTAGCAAGTTTTGTGTGACTGGAGGGTCCCGGGACGAAGACAATTGGTTCTTCGGACCTCTGGGGGGTCTCTCCCACCAGGTGCACTGGGGCCACTGGTCTGAGGGACATCTATGATGCTGGGTGCTCCTGCTCCATGTGCGGAGACCACTGATAGCACCAAGTCAACAGTACCCCGACCCAGGAGAGGGCACACGTGGTCTCGGGAGAACGGGACATACAAAATCGCAAACATCCAGTTGTTCAAATGGCAGTTGGCACCTACATGGCTTTTCATAGGATGCAAGAGCTCACCTTTTGGTTGTGCTTGATTTCCTCAACAGTTTGCTCCCCGATTCGTGAAAAATACATCTTTCCCTGGGGCCAATTCTACCTGGTCAGGAAAAAAATCCCTGCAAGGCACACTCTGTCCTGGGTTTGAGGGTCCGGCGTGCACGACCTGCCATGCTCAGGTTCTGTCTCTTGTCAAAACTAGAGAACCTTCCACCCCGAAGGTGTGGCCACAACACAGGCTAGGAGTTCCTGAGTTAATTCTGAATCAGTTGCCTGTTGATTACCAGAAGTCTATGCAGTTTTCTCTACCAAGATCTAAAACTCTTTCCATCAAATACTTTATGATTCTGCCTTTAGCTAACTACATTGAAACCTGCCAAAATTAAGCTTTTTGAAATGTGATGTAACAAAGAACCCATCTTCCGGCAAAGGGAGGCAGATCGATTAATGGGTTGTAAATAAAAGCACAAAATTAAATGTGCCCAATTTGGGCCTCGGGTCTGAGAGGCCACACGTTCTGACACCATGACGTGGACTTCACAGATGCTAGGTTTTACTTCAAGTCTAGAATTTTACAACCACTGAGTTAAACAGACCTCCAGGAGATCATCTTCACGCAATACACACATTTTAAAAAGAGGAAACTGAGGCACAGAGGTTGTCCTTGGGTCTCTGTGCCTCTGAGTCTTGGTTTTCTTATCCCTAAACTGAGCAGAGGAATGCCGAAATCTCACCTAGACGGCTCAGGGTCCTCCCAGACCGCAAAGGTGCGGAGGCCTTGTCAGAAAGATCCTCTCCACCGACTGATAGGAAAAAAGTGGGCTCCGTCTCAAGCAAACAGCATGTATAACCTGAACACCAAACCCCACCAGTCCAAGCCTTCAAGATTCTCATCCAGAAAAGAATTCTCTATTTAAAGGTTTTCACCATGACGTCCATTTTTTGGTACATATCCCTCTAAGGCTTTAACATTTTCATTTGGTTTACCCAAAACAAGTGTGACACGTTTCAAAACCACATAAAACCGTTTTAACTTAAAAAAAAAAAAATTCTTTTTAAGTAGGCTTCATGACCAATGTTGGGCTCAAATTAATGACCCTGAGATCAAGAGTCATGTGCGCCCCATGGACAGAGCCGGCCAGGCACCCCCACGTAAAAGCATTTTAAACTGTTTGAATTTTTTACTCTATGTATGAGTTCGTTTTTCACACACACACACACACACACACACCCCCCGAAACAAACACAGAACTGGTCACTATTTTTTTTTTTAAAGCAAAGGAAACGAAATTCCAAGGGCCCCTAAGAAATCGTAAGTACCAAGAAGGCCAGAATTCTATATGATACTTCTTTATGGAATTCCCCAGGGAAGTAGGCCAGCATTTTGTTTTAGCCTCTGTACGCATAACTGATAATGCAATTCTGAAGTAAATCAATAAAATCTATTTTTTAGGTAAGATGCATGCATATTTTAACAGACCCTTGAAGCCTGGTGTTCCCAAGGCCCGCATGCTCTTAACAGAGTGACAGAGGGAAGGCAAGAAGTGCTGATGGGATTTTTAGCTTCTTCAAGAACGACCAGCAAGAACACCAGCTTTGCTCAAGTGCAATTCACTTCTGTTCAGACTGCAGAGAGCAGTAAGTGTGAAGGTGTGTGAATTTAAGCCCCAGACATAAGGCGTGCAACACAGTTGCTTCCGAGTGAATTTCAAACATGTGAGCCTTTATAAACAGACAGTTGCAAAGCCTTGGAGCACTCAGGGCCAGGCCTGTGTGTCAGGCTCATCAGGAGCAGAAAGCCGGAGGCACAGCTCCTGCATGTGGAAGCGGCGGGGTGGGGGTGTGGGGGGGAGACCAGGCTTGGGACCACATTCCCGCCTGGTAAAAAAGCCACAGCTCATTTGCATCATCTAAATGGCTAAGTGATTTTCAGAGTGCAATCCCAAAAAACTTGCTTTGCACTTTGTTTTTAACCACAGGGAGGGCTTCTGGATTCTGGTCCCTGGGCTGTGGGGCTTCCACCAGCAAGCAGCAGCAGGGGGACCCGACAGCCATTGAGTGAACAAAGCAGCCTGTTTCAGGCTTCCCTGGGCTGTCACCTCTGCCCGCACAG
Organism: Mustela nigripes; assembly: GCF_022355385.1. NCBI lineage: Eukaryota > Metazoa > Chordata > Mammalia > Carnivora > Mustelidae > Mustela > Mustela nigripes. The sequence goes on along the minus strand of NC_081566.1, from coordinate 28,718,480 downwards.
TATAACCCACAGTCACTCCTCTGCGGGAGGAAAAAACGAGCTGCACAAGGCGCAAAAGGCTTAACTCTAGGGAAAGGCAACGCAGGAAAAAAAAAGGAAAAATTAAAAAAAAAAATCTCAGTGTGGGGCTGAGGGCCAGGGATTGGTTGCATGACTGGAAGGCTGAATGTGCAATATCAAACCTGTAGGTGTGAGTGGGTGTGCAAGCGTGTGAGGGTGAGTGTGTATGAGTGTGAGCACTTGAGTGCATTGTGAGTGCGAACACTAAGAGTGAATGAGTCTGAGTGATCATGTATGAGCATGAACCCGAGGATGTGTGAGTGTGAGAATTTGAGTATGCACGTGAGCATGTGAGGCTTGTGAGCATGAACACGAGGGGGCAAGGGTGAACGCAAGTGTGTGAACAGGTAAGTGTGTCTAAGTGGTGTGAGCGTGAACGGTGAAGGTGTGTTAGCACATGTGAGCACAAACAGGTGGGAGTGTGAGTGAGCACATGTGAGTGTGAAACGACTGAGGGCGTGTGTGAGTATAAGCATGTGTGAGCACGTGCAAGTCTGGGTGAGGGCGTGTGCGTGAGCATGTGTGAACGTGAAAACGTCGGGCGTGTGTGAGGGTAAGCATGTGTGAGTGTGGAACAGCTGAGGGTGTGTGTGAGCTCTGAGCGTGAACACGTGGGGGCGTGTGTGTATGTGTAAGCACGCGTGAGCATGGAGTGGCTGAGGGTGTGTGCGTGTGAGCGTGAACAGGCTGAGGATGTGTGTGTGTGAGTGCTGTGAGCATGAACACGTGAGGGCGTGTGTGCATGTGAGCACTTGTGAGATTGAACGTGTGGGGGCATGTGTGAGTGTGAGCACGTGTGAGCCCATGTGCACATGAGCCAGTGAGGCCGTGGTACCTGCAGCGCAGCGCAGCCCCACATGGGAGCAGCCGGGTGGGAGAAGAGCAGGGGCGGCGGCAGGGGCATCCCCCAGCCACCCCGTGCAGAGAGGTCTACAGAGTGCGCGGAGGCGTGCAACCAGAAAGCCGAGTCAATCAAGATGTCAGGCCTTCTGTAGACCAAATATCCTTATCAGGTAACCAAGGGATTTTTGACCCAATGAGCAGACGTTTTGGTGTCACAGATAAGGCTCCACCATAACAAGCTGTACAAGAAAAAGAAAACTTGGCTTATCATGCAAGCACTCAACCAACAGTGAAAAGTCCCTAGGATCCCATAATTTCCAGTTGGTTACCCACCCTTCCCCCACGGGCGCACCCCCTCGGCCTCACGTGACTCAGAGTGACGCTGCCCGGGATTTTTCCCTGGCTCTACTCTGAGGGTGTCTGAAAACCTGTGTAAAGTGGGGAGGAAGGGTGGACAACAGGCAGGCCTCATTTCTTTGTTATTTTTATTTATTTTTAAACAAGGAGCTTGAACCCAGGACCCTGAGATCAGGACCTGAGCTGAGACCCAGAGCCAGAGGTTTCACCGGCTGAGCCCCCCAGATGCCCGGCAGCCCTCATTTCTACCCGAGGACCTGCTGGCTCACAGAACAGCGCTCAGCCATCTGGCCTCTCAGTTGGCATCCCTCCAGCAAATGAAAAAAGAAAAAAAACCCATAGCACCTGTCCTTATTGATCTCCCCTTTAACTGACTTCCAGACAACAGCCCTTTTCAAAGGCTGGGACACAGAAGCTGCTTTGAGAGACAGCCAATAGGAGCTGCTAATCCGCCCCTAGAAAGGCCGAATGGAAAGCCGGAGAACGTTAAAGCCACTTGGCCCTGCCAGCGACGCGCCAGGGATTTAAAAGCAAATGGGAAGCATAGAACCGAGAACTGTCCTCTCCAGCAGGCCTGTAATTGTGGGCACGAAGGCAGAGAGACGTGAGCCACACCTGCATCCAGAAGCCTGTCCCTCCCATCCCGGGTGCACCGTTCCTCCCCCCCAACCCAGTATGCCTGTGCCCACAGCCCTATCCCGTCACAAAACACCGGGCTGATCGGGGCCAGATTTTGCATACACATTTGCCTCTCCTTCATCGGCATAAAATAGAGTCTCCTGAACAGGAATGCTCAGTGTTCAAAAATTCAGACTGTGATTACTAAAGTGGGAGTCCGAGAGGGACAGGCTTTGAGGTCCAAAATACCTTCAAGAAGGAGGCCAAGTAGAAACAAAGTTCTGAGCACCTGCAGTTGGAGTTACTGCGGTAAGTCGCATAGTATTTGATACTCAAGATGAAGTCAAAAGGCTACCTGCTGTAATAAGATGCAGACTTTCCCCCAGCGTAGCACCAGAACCCCTCCCCTTGCACACTGAACTAGGAAATTCCCCATACTCTGGAAAAGTAAGAGAAAGTCCAGACATTTTCAGAAGTGTTAGCGTCAACTCTTAACGTCTTCCGTAAGACACTCTCATTCTCCTAAGAGTGAAAACAGCTTGGGACTGAGATTAACTGTGTAACAGAAATAAACTCCCATCTCCTGCCAGGGACAGAGCAAGATGTCAGTATGATCAATCAAAACAAATGTGGCTCAGATGGCTGGGCTCGGAGTCCTGGGATCAAACCCCACTTGCTATTCCCTGCTCAGTGGGGAGTCTGCTTCTCCCTCTCCTTCTGCTCCTACCCCTCCCCCCGCTCGTGTGCTCTCTCTCTCTCTCTCAAATAAATAAATAAAAAGTCTTAAAACAAATGCACTTGAAAACATATCTGAAATGTACCTACACCAGCCAGCAAGCATACACATAGGGAACTCTAGCTTGGGCAATATAACCAAATATAACATTCTATTATTTTTGAAAATTGCATAGCTCAAAGCATGGTGTTGTTTTAATTCATACCATCAAACTGTATCTAAGTTACAAGGATCCCACAAATATCGTGCTGTCCTCTTCACCCAGGACACCCAGCCCCAGCACAGCCCTGGGATTCAGAGCCTGTCATAGAATCCCATGGCTTGTTTTCTTGGCCCATGAGTAGAAGCCAAGGTAATTCCATGATCTTGTCAGTCTTCTTCTGCCCCAAGGTATCACAGAATTGTGTTTCGCCTGATCAGACAAAAGCTATACTCAGCAGCTCTGTTCACTATCTTTGGGGACTCGGAGAATTTCTGGTAACGTTCATGAACACTGTCTCCCTGAGAAAGGAGTGGTGACCTGCCAGAAATGTACCTTAAATATTGTTTTTTAAGATGTACATAGAAGTAGCAAGTGAAGTGACTGACTCACTATCCGAGCTACCGAATACACAGCCAGTGCTCGGCCACCTCCCCAGCAAACACACCTGGAGAGGATGGTGAAGTTATGACCGGCCCAGGGCCCTGATAGGAGTCTTCGTGACTCAGGAGAAAGTAACAACAGGGGCATGCAAACCAGTTGACGGAAAATCTCAGAATGAAACTTACCACTCTGGGCTTCTGCTGGTCCAAGGTATGCAGGAAGGCGGAGTTGGGGTCCAAGCAGCGCTCAGGGTCACTGGAGATGTCCTCCTCCGAATCTTCATAGGAGGAAGAGAAGCCGGTGGAGGAGGCAGATGAAGAGGACAGTTTCCTCAGGGGAAGGCTACCGCGAGGGCTCCCTTGGGCCTCCTCCATGGTCCCATCCTCCTGGGCACCCATGTCTGTGATGATGACCGCTGGTATACTGCTAGGGCTGCAAGCCTCTCTCGGGGAAGTCTTATCCTTTTGATCTGGGGAGAGCAGCTCCAGGCTGGGGTGGGCAGCTCCGTCCTGCTGGGGGCTTCCCCAAGTGTCCTCTGACTGCATCCCTGTGCCACACGTCCAGGCCAGCTGGGCTGCCTCCATGGGGCCCAGCCAAGCCCCAGAGCTCCCAGGCTGCACCCCCAGCCTGTCCCCAGGAAGGCACGGTGGTTCTTTCAGCTCTTTCACGGCTTCCCAGGAAGGCAAAGTCTCCAGCATTCCCCTGAAGGGAATTCCTGCCTTTACCTCCTGTGTCCCAGGCTGTGCTAAGCAACTGCCCCCAAGCAAGCCTCCTGTTGTCAGAGACCCTTCATCCACTCCTCTGGAGCTTGGCAGAGGCTCCCCGACCATGGAGGCCCCACCCTGGGTCACCTCTGGCTTTACGGAGCCCAGGTCTGGAGGTGGCCTGACCCGGTTGGGGGCCTCAGAAAGCTCCAAGCTTTGCGAATTCACAGTCCTGTCCTCTGGCCTTCTGGCTTCAGGCACTCCAGGGCCCCCCAGGCCACCAGGCAGATCTCCTTTCCCCACCTCCCCAGAGGGCTCCCCGTTTTGGGGCCCTTCCCTCTCTGGGGCTGGGCTTGTCTCGCTGCCCAGAGGCTGCCCCTGTCTCTGCACCAGAGACTCCTGGGGGTGCACACCACCGAGTTCTCGGGCCCTCTGAGTGAGGTCAGGGTCGTGTGGATGGTGTGGCCCACTGGATGTGGCTCTTGCTGTCCCCTCTGTGGCCATCCCTAAGTTCACATGGATCAGCCCCAGTGGGGAGGCTTGGCAGCTGCGCCTTTGGGAAGGCAGAGTGACTGTCTTGTCGATTTCCACAGCTCTGGGCGAGCAGTGGGATCTGGCAGGGGTCCTCTTCATTCTTGCAGAATCCGCTGCACCCTGAGCCCCTGGTCCTGACGGGGCCGCGGGGCCTGGGAAAGGTGCCACTCCCTCGTCGCCCTCTGAGAGGCACAGGCCCAGCGCCCTTCCTCTCAGGCGGGAGGAGCCGGCCTCTGCAGTCTGTAGACATTGCTCCCCCCACGACTTTGTCCTCCGTTCCCCACTCTGAGCCAGGGCCCTCCCTGGGGGCTGACTACTGCTGCGGAGGGGGCAGGGAGAGGGAGAACGAGCCCTGCCCAGGCGCGGGCTGCGGGGCACTTGGACGGCGGAGCTCTGCGCCTGGATGTGCGCCTCGAACATATCCACTTTCTGGTTCACCTGCACATTCTGCAACTCGCGCTGCAGGATTCGAAGCTTCCTCTGGGTCTCCTCCGGCCCCGGAGGGGAGAGGGATCCTGCGGTCACCACCTGCTGCCCGTCCCCTCGAGCGCGGCCCGCCCAACTCGGGCTGCCCACGCTGCTGCCGCCACCGCCGCCGCTGCCGCCGCTCAGCCTGCGCCGGCCGCCCCGCCAGCCCCCGGGGCTCCCGGGCTCCTCGGGCGACAACGACTCGGCGGGGGGGAAGAGGAAAGAGGCTCCTCTCCCGGGGCTGAAAACGCTGCCGGGGCTCAACGTGGCCCTCCCCGGCGGCGGGGGTGTCTCGCTGCTGCTGGGCCGGGAGCCGCCGCTCTTCACCTGCTCGGCGCTATTCATGATCACCAGACTGTTGAGGGCATAGCAGTACACAGCCATAGTACTGGGTCCGCCGCGCTGCCCGCCGCCGCGGCTCCGGAGCGGGCTCCGCCGCTGGCGCCTCCTCCTCGCGCGGCTCCCGGCTCAGCCCCGGAGACCCGGCGGCCGCGGCTGGGCGCGCCGAGGCGGTGGCATGGCCTGGGCTGCGAGCGGAGGGGCAACACCGAGGGCTCAGCCCCGGCCCAAAGCTCCATACACGACAGCGCCGCTGTGGAGACACAAGAAGGAGAGTCAGGACCCCGGAGGGCGGGGGAGGGGGACGGCCGAAGGGGGGGGGGGTGGCGGGAGTAGGGGCGGGGCGGCCCGCTAGCCTACGTCGGGTGTCCGGGGTCACTGGACCTCTCGGGACCCGAGTACGCTGCTCCGCGAGGACACCAGCGCAGCGGCGGGTGTGCGTTTCCCGAGTGCGCTCCCACCCCTCACCCCCAGGGTGTGATGCGCTTAGAGGTCCTTGCAGAGTCCAAAATCTAAGATTCCTCCCTAAAGCCACACGGCGGGCGGGGGCCCACGTACGGCTACTTGGTTCCTAAGTGTGCTGCGTGCAGGCGCGGCTGAGTCGGATCTCCCCGAGGGTGCGGACACTGCATCCACCGTCTGCGAGTCTCCTCTGGCCGAGCAAACCCTGCTCGAAGCGGGAGGAAGGGCAGCCCGCCCCTGAGCCGCAGCATCTGCCGCTCCACCCTCTCTGGCCTCAGGCACCCAGGCGGGGGAAACCTGAGCGGGACCTGCCTCCCCGCGGCTACCTGCGCCGGGCTGCGGGGAGGACGCCTGCGCGCCGGCCGTTTACCTCCCCGATCCCGAGCTCGGGGTGGGTCCCTCGGCCTACCAGGGCCTGGGCGCGCGGCGGAGCCGCAGCCGAGGGATTTTTTCAGCACTGGCCTTGTCGCCTGTCCCCAAACAAGTGTGTTTTGTGAGTGTGGGCGCGCCTGCGCGCGCCCGGAGCCGAGGCGCTGCACGTCCCCTGTACCGGAACCAGTACTCGTTGCCCCTGTCGTCGCCCCCAGCGGAGGCGTGTGTGTGTGAGCGCGTACAGGGAGCCAAGCCTCCGCACCCCCTGTGCCCCAAGACGCGGCTGCCTCTGAGGCTCCGGGACCCGCGCCCACTCGGAGGCACCCGGGGGCCCGCGCGCCTGCAGCCCGGCTCGGCACCCCGCCCCGGCCCGCGCTCCGAACGCCGGGCGCCGCGGCCGAGGGCCGGGCTCATCCGCATCCTGGGCAGCCTCGCCCGGCGCCAGCACAGCGGCTTTGCTGCCCGAGCCGGGGACGCCCGGTGCTCGCGCAGAAGGCGGCCGGGCCGGCGGCCCGGAAGGCAAGCGGGTGGGACGCCCCGAACCCGTCCCTCCTCCGCTCCCCACACCTCGGCTCCCGCCGCCCTCCCGGCTCACACTCGGTCCGCGTCCCCGCTTCCCACCTCTCTGTCTTTCCAGAACCCGGAACGCCCAGGTTGGCTCCCTGGCAGGGGAGGGAGGGCTCGGAGGCGAGAGCAGTAAAAAAGCCGCCAAACTTACCTGCAATTTCTCAGCTGCCCGGACCCGAGCAGACTATATGGCCCAGGGACGCAGACCTCGTAGGAACAAGATGGCTTGAAAAGTGAAAAAGCTCAGGATCGACCTCCCCAACGAGCTCTGGAAGACAAAAAAGGGGAGCGCGAACGCTGGGGTAGAGCGCCCGGGCTGGGACCGGCGATCGCGCGGAGGCTCCGCCGGCCGGCCCTGCACGCCCTTCTGGGCCGTGCAGACACTACCCCTGTCAGTGTCTGCTCTGGCTACTTCAGTGTTTGTTCAATGTGCGATTAAAAAAAAAAAATGGGGGGGGGGGGGGGGTGGGGAGGAGGGAGGAGGGAGGAGGGAGAAAGGCGGGGGTTTGGGGGAGGAAAGCAGGAAGGAAGTTGTGAGCCCGTCTGGGGTTGAACTCAGCGGAACAAGTTTTTCTTTTCTTTTCTTTTTTTTTTTTTTTTTTCTATTGCTTGGCAAGACCGAGAAAGGGAAACACTTAAAAAAAAAAAAAAGTTTCCATTGTTAGCTAACAACAACAAAAAAAAAGTCTTTTGACTTCTGCAGGTTAAAAGATATACGATCCATTTTCCACCCTTCCCCCCCAGCCTTGCTGATGTCTTGCTTATTTTTGAAAAATGTTTTTAATAAAGTTTTGAGTGTGCATTCAGACAAAGCAAATCGTGGGGACCTTTTTAGCATTGAAGACTAGCTCAAATCCTATATCAGAGTGATGTGTGTTCTTATACACAAATATGCAAATTCAAAGAAGGTAGTTTGTGGGTGCCCCCTCCCAACTCTGCAGATTTTAAATATGCATCACATAGTATTTTGGAAGATTGTTGGGCTGGGAGCGGTTGATGGTTTTGCAGAGCAATTACTAGTCGTATAAACATGCCTGGACTTTGCACGCTTCTCTGTTACTAAAGGTGCACAGCAAATGGGACGCTGACATAGTTTTGCATGTAATGCTCAGTTATTTTAAGAAAAAGGATAGTCCTGAAGCTAAGAAAGCCTGAGACGCTTTGCTCAGTCTCTTCTAGCTGGATCATTTTTGAGAGCCATCAGCAAAAAAAAAGCGGGGGGGGGGCGGGGGGGGGATAGGTGCCTCAGTCAGTACTCCCAGGCAGGGAAACCCACCCCATTTGAGCACCGTTGCTACGGGTGTGTTTTTCATAATTCCCTAAATCCTAAACCGCAGCATTTAGTACAAAGAGGGAAAACACAGCTGCCAGGCTCAGGAGATTTAAAAATCTAGAACCTGAATTGGCCTTATATTTCTATTAGCTAAAATTTAGATGGAAACTTTGACTTTGTTTGTAGCAAATGCCTCTCTTGCCTGTTTATGGAACAATACCTTTCCAGTGAGCAAAACAGCCTGCTGCTCAATCAGGGAAAGACTCGTGTCAAATCTGAAACCAAGAGATCTTTTAGCTAAGAGCTTCTGGGAATCAGATGCTTGGAGTCCTTTCTAATTTTTTTTCCAAATACACCATGAAAGTACTCTTTCACCCACAGCTGGGCCAAATAAGAGGAACCTAGACTGTATTCAGGTGTTGACTTGGGATCTGGGCAGTTGCTAAGACAGAGGTGCCAGGCCAACCCTTGACCCTAATTTGGTTCCCTAGTGGCTAGTTCCCAGAGGAGCTGCTAGTTCCCAGGAGACCCATTCTACAGGCTTGGTTCCTAACTGTTCTACAAGAAGCAAACACCATGTCCGGTGTCATGGTGGAAGCGACTGGAGGACCTAGCAGTGCACACTGTGAACATGGAAATTTAGCTTCCCAGTCCCTGGGAAATCTCACTGTCACCTCATGGCTAGATATCATCAGTCTTTCCCAGAACTGAGAAATTCGGGCTTCCAGGACCTACAATTAGCCTGAAGAATTTTTGCTCAAAAGGGAGCCAACAGCTGGTCAGGGGTGGCACGCAGAAGGAATTCCTGCTTTGGGCTGGAGGTAGAGCCAGACAACAATTCTTCCGGTCCAAAATTCTAACTGTGCTACCAAGAGCATGATGGACTGGGAAAAAGATGGAACAAAACCCGTATCTGGAAGTCAGCATGGCTGGCTTGCTTCCCAAAGCAGAATCTGGTTGTCTTCCACGATTTTAAATGAATGTACGGGAGAAAAAAAACATACAACAAGTTTTAGAAGTCACGCACTGTTCACATTGTAATCTTCAGAACAATCCTATGAGCAAGATACTATAATTATTCCTATTTTACAGGTGAAGGAAGTAAGGCACAGTAATCTCCCCCCCAAATCCCATAGTTGGCAAGTTGCAAAGGCTCGGATTCAAACCTGTGCAGTCGGGATCTAGCATCCGTGCTTGTGACTAATTTCTCCATATTCTATACTAAATACCCACCATTGTAGGTATCGGTAGGGAAAGTTTGCCTAGCTGTCTGGGGTTTCCATCTTCCCACATTTGAAATGGAATCCCATTTATTTATTTATTTATTTATTTACATTCTTATTTGTTTGTTTAATTAATTAATTAATTAGTTTTATTAGCATACAATGTATTATTTGTTTCAGGAGTACAGAAATGGAATTTTAGTATATGCACTGCCGAAGCGAGCACCAGAAATGGAATTTTAAAAATCAGAGCCATGAAACTAAGAACAGAAAGGCAATTTTGTCAGTTTGACAAAGGGCATCTGTGAAAAAAACCTACAGCTAGCATCATACTTAGTGAAAGGCTGAACTGGCTTCATAGGACCAGGAGCAGGTAAGGGCGTCCGTGCTTGCCGCTGCTATCCAGTATGGTTCTGGGAGCCCTCGTCAGAGCAGTTAGAGGAGAAATAGAAATAAAAGGCTTCAGACTAGAAAGAAAGAAGCAAAACTCTAGGTACAGTTGATACGATTGTCTATGCAGAAAATCCTATGGAGTCCACAGCAAAGCTTTAGGCAAGGTTAGCAAGTGTATTGGTTTGCTAGGGCTGTGGTAACAAAGTACCAGGGCCCGAGTGGTGTGAACAAAGAAATGTACTGGTTCACAATCCTGGAGGCAAGAAGTCTGAATGAGGGTGGTGGCAGGTCTGGCTTCTTCTGAGGCCTCCCTCCTTGGCCATCCTCTCTGTGTATCCATGTCCCACTCTCTCATTCTGATGAGGATGCCAGTCATATTGGATTAGGGCCCACCGAATTTTAACTAAATTACCTCTTTAAAGACCCTACCTCCAAATGCAGAGACATTCTGAGGTACTAGGAATTAGAAGATCAACACATAATTTAAAAAAAAAAATTCACTTATTTATTTGACAGAGAGATAGAGAGCACAAGGAGGCAGAGCAGCAGGCAGAGGGAGAGGGAGAAGCAGGCTCTCCACTGAGCAGGGAGCCTGACATGGGGCTAGATCCCAGGACCCTGAGATCATGACCTGAGCTGAAGGCAGTTGCTTAACCGACTGAGCCACTCAGGCATGCCAGGATGCATTAATTTCAACACATAAATTTTGAGGGCACATAATTCACCCCATAACAGCCAGGTTGCGGGATACAAGATCAATAGGTCAAAATCAATTGTAGGTCTATAGATTAGCTATGAATGATCAGAAATCAAAATTTAAAAGAATACTATTTATAATAGCATCAGGAACTATGAAATACACAGGTGTTACCATAAGAGAAGGGGTGTAAGACAGTAGAATGAAATCAACAGAACACCACTGATGAAATTCAAATGGAAAGATACCCTACATGCATCAACCAAAGACTCAGTATTGTTACAATGTCAGTTTTCCCCAAATTAGTCTGCAGAATCAGTACAATCCTGATCAATATCGTTCCAGAGGGTTTTTTTTTTTTTTTAATTGTTGTAAAAACTGACAAGCTGATTTTAGGTTTCAGAGGGAAATACAAAGGATCTAGATTCACTGGAACAGCTTTGGAAAAAACCAGAGTGAAAGGACTACCACTCTCACATTTCAGGAATTACTATAAAGCTGTAATTACCAAGACAGCATGGTATTGGCATAAAGTTAGACAAATAGATAAACGTGACAGAATACACAGCCCAGAAATAGACGGATATGTATAGGGAGGATTGATATTTGATACAGGTACACAAAAGTGAAGAAAGGAATCTTTTGACAAATAGCGCTATAACAACCGGATATCTCTATGAGATTCAATCCATATCTTGTACCATCTATAAAAATTGACACAAATTAACTCATAGGTCTAAGTGTAAAACCTAAAACCATAAAAGTTTTATAAGGACATAAGAGAGAATCTTTGGGACCTTCAGTTGAACAAATATTTCTTGGATATGATATCAAAACATGTTCCTTAAAAAAATAAAAAAGCTGACAGATTGGACCACGTTAAAATTAGATGTTCTTCTGAGACCAATGAAAAGACAAGCTACAGACTGGGAGACAATATATGCAAAGTGTATATTTTAAAATTTGTTTATTTATTTGAGAGAGAGAAAGAGAACGAACAAGGAAAGAGATAGAGGGAGAGAGAATCCCCAAGCACACTTCTGCTGAGAGTGGAGTCCAGCCAAGGGTTCCAACCCAGGACCCTGAGATCAAAGGACCTGAGCTGAAATCGAGAGTCAGCTGCGCAACTGACAGAGCCACCCACATGCCCTTCAGAGTGTGCACTTTGATTAAAGGCGCAGTATTTAGAATATATAAAGAACTCTTAAAACTCAATAATCAGAGAAGGTAAAAAATGGGCAGAAATTTGGGGTGACACGTCCTTTAAGGGTGTATGAAAGTGGCAAATATGCATTGAAAAGATGCTCAGCATCAGTAGTCAGCAGGGAGCTGTGATTTAAACCACAACTAAATATCCTTACACACCTATTTGAAAAATGTATCTGGTGATGATGTAGGGGAAGTGAGTTCTCATATGCTGCTAATGGGAATATCAATGACATCACCACTTTAGAATACAGATGGACAGTTTCTTTAAAAGCTAAACATACAGAGGGACCTGGGTGGCTCAGTCGGTTAAGCATCCAACTCTTGATTTTAGCTCAGGTCGTGATCTTGGGGTCGTGAGATCAAGCCCCACGTCTGGCTCTGAGCTCAGCAAGATTCAGCTTGAGAGTCTCTTTCTCTCTCTCTCTGCCTCTGTTCCTTTCCTAACTTGCATGTGTGCATGTGTGCTTTTTCTTTATCAAAATAAATAAAATCTTAAAAAAAAATAAAAAGCTAAATAGATACTATTTCACTCCTAGGTATTTACTCTAGAGAAATGAAAGTATATATCCAGGGGCCCCTGGCTGGCTCAGTCATTAGAGTGTGCAACTCCCCATCTTGGGGTTGTAAGTTGAAGCCCCACATTGGGTGTAGAAATTACTTAAAAATAAAATCTTAAAAAAAAAAAAAGAAAGAAAGCATACAGCCATATAAAGGTTTGTGCACAAGTATTCACAACAGCTTTATTTGGATTGGCCAAAAAGTGAGAAACAGCCCAAATTTCCATCAACACATGGATGGATGAACAAACTGTGGTACCTCTATGCAGGGAATCCTACTTGTCAACAGAAAGAAACCAGCCATCGACAGACATACAGCATGGATGAGTCTCAACAGGGTCATGTGAGTAAAAGAAGCTAGATAAAATAGAGTACCCTCTGTACAATTCCATCTGTAGAAAATTCTAGAAAACACCGACAGAAAGCAGATTGGGAGATGAGGAAGGCAGAGGGGCACAAGGAAACTTTGGGAGGTGATGCCAAGTTCACCATGTTGGTGGTGGGGGTGATTTTACAAGTGAAAACTACCAGATCCTACAGTGTTGAACGTGTGCACTTGATGGTATGTGAATTACAACTCAACCAGTCTGGTTCTTAAAAAACATAGCTGTGGATAGGTACAGCCGTCCATTTGGCTGTTATGGGCCCCATTCTAGTGCCAAGCACAGTGTCAGGCACAAAATATTCTTTGTGGGTAAAATGTTAAATCCTTCATTTAGTGATGCTCTCATAAAATTTTATGGACTAACTCTGCCTTCCCCTTCCCCATCATCTGTAACTCTGTAAAACTATCTGATGCACTGTGTGATAATCTTCATCTCCCCACCTTTGTTCCCTTCCAGACAGTGAGTTCTTCAAGGAAAGGGCCTCAATCTATGTATCTCTTCAGCCTTAGGTTTTAGCCTGACACAGAGTCGATCTATACATATTTATCAAATCAAAACAATAGATGAATCAAGCAGTCAATCAAATCATTGTGCAAAAAACCCCCAAAACCCAACAAAATGAACCAACCAACCAAACAAAACCAAGGAATCAGCACCACCAGGAAAGCAGCCCAAGGCCTGTCCACCATGGAGCTTGGCTGGTGGGAACAGGCAGGGGAAGGGTCTTCCCTTTACCTGTACTCCTTGCTTGAAATCTTAGTTCCAAAGTTTCCAAAAGTCCATTAGCCCAAGGCATGGCTGCGACCAAGTTGTGTCCCTAAGAGAGGTCACTATACCTTCTGCCATCTACCACAGGCTGAACGTGACCAAGGCCACACACAAGGAAGGGTCCTCATATCGCCTTTCACCCCTGCCCAGCCCTCTGGAAACGTCATCACTTTTCTCTCACCTTCCCCATGATCTGGGTAAGGCAGCCAATAATTCATCCATTCCTTCATGTACTGGCCTGTTGAGTGTGCATCAGTCCCCTGGGCTCCTAGGGATGGGGTGGTGAGGCCCCTCCCTGCCCCCAGCCCATGGGGAGAACCCTGAGCCCATCGAGAGCTGGCTATGCCCTCCTGGATGTTGCTGCCAAGGAGGGGTGGGGAAGGCAGCTCGGTTAGATCTGAGGTTCTTACAGCCTCCCCCATATACCACGGCTCTGTGTCCTGAGGCAAGTACCAGAAACTCTCTGAGCCTTGGTTTGGAGCTCTGTGCACGGCAAGGATTGTAACACCCAATGCATAGTGTTCTTATGAGGATCCAAGAGCATTGCATGGGTAAGCGCTCCAGAAGATATACTTTCTTAAAAAGTAGTGCTCAACCCCTTAGCATCTTGTACCAAGAAAGATCCAAGACTTAGTTGATCTAAGAACCTGCCCCACTCAGGCAGGGATCCAATAAAACGTTGGTTCTACAATGAGCTTCCTCTGCACCCAGAGACCTCCCTTCCTATACCAACACCGCTCTTATCCCTGCCACCAGTGGGGGGCTCTGGGCTCTGGGGGCCCTCTGAGCATTTTCTCTCTGCTCTAACTTCTAAAACTCTGAAGTCTGATGACATCCAGATGGCTATGCCCACACTCATAAAACAACACAAGGGATGCCTGTTCAAGGCTCACAGGCCCTTCCAAGTGGGTCTGTCTGCCCCGCTCCCTAGTTAGAAATGCTGGTATCAAAGGGCCACTCTGGGCTTCTTGCTTATTAGGCTCGGGTGCACAGGGGTCCCACCGACAGCAAGCCACAGGCTGGCTGATGGCCAGGCGTGAAAACAGGGGTGCTTTCGTGGGACTTGGGAGTCCTTACTCCAAGAACCCAGCAGAAGGATCAAGAGGTCGGCCTTATAAATGGGAGCTGAGATGGAAGGACCAGGAATGAGCAAAGGATGTCTGGGTGAGCACAGGCGTGTGCAGAACAGTCATGTCCCCACAAGAAACCCCACAGCACCTGGAGCAGCCATGGACAGGGAGAGGCAGAGTGTCACCTGACTTGCAGGGGCCCTCCCAGATCCCATTCCCGGGAGGCTGGCAGGCTCTGTGTCTGCACCAGATTATGTGAGCTGCAGATGGAGTGTTTCTGTGAACAACCCTTCCCTTAGCCACTTAGCACCTTGCCTTACACATCAATGTTTTATTCACAAGTAAGTCCTTGGTGTTTAAAAAAATACTATGTTTAAAAAGATGACCTGATTATTTTTTGAAGTATTTTATTTATTTATTTGACATACAGAGATAAAGAGAGAGAGCACAATCAGGGAGAGCAGCAGAAGGAGGAGAAGTAGGCTCCCTGCCTAGCAGAAATCCTGCTGCGGGACTCCATCCCAGGACCCTGGGATCATGACCTGAGCCGAAGGTAGCCGCTTAACAATTGAGCCACCCAGGCAAACCTTGGTATTATTTATTTTAAATGCCCAGAGTCTTGCTGCCCTTTGCCACTACCAATCCATGACTGAATCTGGAAGGGCAAAAGGCAAATGGCAAATCTTATGATACTAGGTTGACATGAAGAAGAAAAGACTTTCTTTTCTTTTCTTTTTTTTAAGAGAGAACACATGAGTGAGCACAGGTGGAGGGACAGGCACCGGGAGAGAGAGAGAATCTCACGCAGACGCCATGCTGAGCACAGAGCCTGACACGGGGCTCAATCTCATGACCCTAAGATCACAACCTGATATCAAGAGTCAGTGTTTAACTGACTGAGCCTCCCAGGTGCCAGGAACAAAGATTTTATTGTAACACCCGCAGTCCTACCTTGTGTCTTCCGGTACACGGAGTACTGGGGTTTCCCACTATAATGCATATTCTTCATTCATTCCTTCTTCTTACTTTTACTAAACACCCCCTCCTCATTATGTGCTCTGTTGGAATCTGCCACTTTTTGTCTCCTTCCCTTGGAGGCAGGGAATAATAAAGTCTTACCCTAATTTGCATCGGCAGTGCCCGACGTAAAGAAGGCTGATAAATGTTTCTTTTTTTTTTTCTTTTAAAGATTTTATTTACTCATCTAACAGAGAGAGAGAGCGCGCGTGCACAAGCAGGGGGAGAGGCAGAGGGAGAAAGGAGAAGCAGACTTCCCAGTGAGCAGAGATCCCGATGCAGAACTTGATCCCAGTACCCTGGGATCATGACCTTAGCTGAAGGCGGGAGCGTAACCGACTGAGCCCCCCAGGTGCCCCTGATAAGTATTTCTTGAATGACTGATGTCTGCAACTCAGGCCAGGGGAACAAGTAAAGGATTTTTTAAGTTTCCTAAATCCGGATGTTCAGACTGGGGCTGAGAAGGGGCCAACATGCGGACTGGAAACACTCCTGCAGTAGAACACAAGAGAATGAAAGGTGTCCTCCGTCCCCGTGTAGACACTGAAACATGCTCTGCTTTCAAACTGACTCCTCAGCCACTTGGATAACAGATTTCTGTGCAGTTGGCCTGGCTCTTACCCAAGCCCGGAGACCCCAAAAGCCATGGATCAGCCATTATCTGCACCAGTGGTTTTTATGTACATGCATGTTTTTTTCATGGTCTGGAATCAACCATGAACTGATAAGAGAGAGATTGAAAAGATGTTCTCCTGCTTTTCATATCTAAATGCAAATACTGCCAAGCCCAACCCTCGTGTGGAAACGTGGTGTCAACAGCTTGGTTAAACTGAAATCGAGTCACTCGTGGTTGAGAGGTTGGCTGCATGGTTTTCGCTGCACAGGTCCCTTCTCCAGGGATCCCCCCCACCCCACATGCCGGGCTGTCTGTGACTTAAGGCTGGTCTTCCTGTAAGCTTAAATGGGGACAGGGTCAGGAAGAGTACCTACACCCTTCTCCTGCCTTCTTCTCTGGGTGACTGGAGTTGGGTGACATTGGTGTCCCCCTCTCCACCTGGGACAAAAATAAGTGGTGAGAAAAAACTTTTTTTTACAATTTTAAGTCAACTGTACTCAACCTGGGGCTTGAACTCATGACCCTGCGTTCAGGAGTTACATGCTCCACCGACTGAGCTGACCCTATGGCCCCTTCCATGAAATTGAGAAGCCATTATTTTCTGTGGTTTGGATACCAAGGCTTGAGTCTGAGCGGTCACAGTCGGCAACCCCAGGAGAGCCAGAAGGCTCGCCTTTGAGTCAAGTTTGTCACATCATTTAATGTTTTAGGGACAGGAAGGAAGCACAGTTCACATGCTGGGTCTTTAAGAACAAAGTCTCAGGAGAGGTCACTCTGTGATGTTCTAGCACAGAGTAGGTGGCTATCTCTAGCAGAAAGAGGAAGTCTCGGGTCCCCGGCCTGTCCCTCGCTGTGAAGGGACAGAATCAGAAACGTAAGATTCTATCTCTGGTGATTGCTGAGCTCCCTGCACTCACGCCTCGCGCATCTACAGAGCTGGTCCTGTGTGCCCACTGCCCTCGGACCCGCAAGAGCCTCCCTTCAGCCTTGGGTATCGTTAGTAATGCCCTGTGTTTACTCATCAAGCTGCGTTACTCACCCAGAGCGGCGACGAAAAGGACATGATGAAGGAGACGAGTGTATCAAGTTCTACAGAGAGAACTCAGACTAAAAAGGGGGCTGAGCTTAACAATGATTATAATTCAGTGTGGCCCGTGGTGAGCCTGGCATTCAAGGCTCCAAGAGAGCGCAGTGGCAGGCTGCCCTCGGCTCAGGGAGGAGGTGGGAGGGCTTCAGGAGAAGGGGCTATAGAGGATGGGTAGGAGCTCACCAGGCAAAGAAGAAAGACCCTCTTCTGGACAGGGTCACCTGGGGCGCAAGGGCTCTGACCCAGGGGAGCAGCTGGGAGGGTGGCGGTGGGGAGGGGCTGGAGCGCAGGGTGGGAGGGGTCAGCAGCAATGTCCAGAAGACCTGGCATAGCAGTTTGGCTGAACTTAGCAGGGACGTTCCTTGATCGCTGGGCGACAGAGTTTGGATTTTTATTTAAAATGATGGGGAGTCGCCAACAAGACTCAAGAGGAGAGTGACACAAGTGAATCAGAGTTTCAGAACGATCTCTCTGAGGCAGTGTGGGGGACGCATTGGACGGGGAGAGACAGAGACCTGTTCTCCGGGGCACCTGTGTTTCTGCTGGGCAGGCGTCCCCAAGGCCCCAGGGACACCACGCCTGGCTCTCAGCGGCTGGCAGCTGATTGTCCATTGCCGTAACAAGCCACAGAAATGCAGGGGCTTAAAACAACAGGGACCTGAGATCTGTCCTCAGCCTGGCCCCTTGCTTCATCAAAGCACTGGTCTGCTAAGACTGTCCCAGGAGTGATGGCCACCTGCTCTGCTCTGGTCTGGCTGAGAAGCAAGACCCAGGTCCCACCCATGCCCGAGGAGAGGGGATCATACAGGGGGTGACCACCGGCAGGCTTAGCAGTGTCTGTCTCTACGGACTTAGATCTTACACTGTCTCATAATCACCTGGAAAGAATCAGATAGGGGTCTTCTGGGGTGTGTGTGTGTGTGATCAGAGTTTATCTGTATCAATCCAGTGGTTATGGGGTTGCTTTCCCGAGCAGGGGTCCCATACGAGGTTATCGCTATGGTCCTATGAGAGGCTGAAGAGTTCGACTTCTCCTCTTCATCTTTTTATTCCTATTACCTATGAGGTCCTTGGGTTTCAAAGTCTGTGCTGCACACAGACTTGAACTCCCGCCCTGCCAGTTACAGCTGGGGCCGTTTGGAAGTGTGGTAGCCCGTCTGAGCATCACCAGCAGCCTCACTGGCAAAGCCGGGGTACAGTTCCTCACTCCGTAGGCTCTCGAGGGCAGACAGAAAGGAACGCAGCCCGGGCCTCGCCCCGCGGAATTCCACCGGTAGCTCAGGCCTCGTTGTGGCCGAGGCCCTGGCGCTGACCAAAGCGGAATTCCAGGCCATGTTCAGGGCCATGTCCAGGAAGTTCAGGCCATGTCCCTCCATGGCAGGGACCAAAGTGAGCCCTGCCGTGGCGGGCTGGGACCGAGGCTCTGGCATCACACCCAACAGCAAGGCTGCCACGGTGGGAAAGATTGATGGAGCAGCTAAGGGTTTTGTGTGGCCACTGCTTCCCTGGAGGCTCTCCGTCCCAGCTGTCCCCATGCATCCCTGCATGTCCCCACTCCCCACTGTGGGGGCTGGGACTTGTTGCTGCCGAGCATCATAGGGCACAGCCTTGTGCTGGACAGGGCTCTTCACGGCCAGCCACAGAAACTGTGAGTTTTGCTCACATGAGCCGAAGGCCAGGATAAAACGGTACAGGGTCTTGGCGAGCTCATTAAACCATGAGCAGCACAGTCCACCAGGTTCGGGCAGTGCGGCAGGAAAGAGGGAGGCTCCCAGGCCCAAACTGCCCTGAGGAACAGTCCAGCACCACACCACACACACAGACATAGCTCGTCCTGCCACACCCCAGAGCGGGACTCGGCCACCAAGGCCACCTGCCCGGTCACCGCCGAGGCTCTCCATGGCCTTGCCTCTGTGTCACGATCCCATGCACGTGCCTGATGGGCTTCTTATGTCGATGATACCTCAATCAAATGTTTTTTTTTTTAAAAAGGTGTTATTTATTTATTTGAGAGAATGAGAGAGAGAGCACAAGCAGAGAGGGAGGGAGAGGGAGAAGCAGACTCCCCCACAGAGCTTGGAGCCCGACATGGGACTCGATCCCAGATCCCTGAAATGACGACCTGAGCCGAAGGCAGACACTTAATGACTGAGCCCCCCCGGGCACCCCCTTTCCTCCCATTTTTAACCGACAGCTGGCAAGAGATGCATTTTACTGAAGTAATAAATACGTGAACACGTTTCCTCAGAAATAAAATGAAGATGACAATGAGTCCTTCAGGACTCGTCATGATGGGTAGGTGAGATCACGCATCAGAGTTAGTCTATCCCCAAGTATTATAAGAATAATTATTATAATAATTCAAGTATTATAAGAATGATTATTAGCTATAGAAAAATTGGTATTAATTCAGTAATAAGTAAATAAGTAGCCTTCCTGTGATTAGTGATTATAATTGTAATTTTCGTGACAATCAACTCTGAAGCCTCAGCTAGCTGACTGAAGGATAAGGATTCATGAAACAGGGGTGTCTGGGTGGCTCAGTCAGGGAAGTAGCTGCCTTTGGCTCAGGTCATGATCTCGGGGTCCTGGGATCGAGCGTTGGGGGGGGGGGGTCCCTGCTCAGTGGGGAGCCTGCTTCTCTCTTTCCCTCTGTGCACTCCTGTTCTCTCTCAAATAAATAAATAAAATCGTAATTTAAAAAATAAAAGACTTCATAAAACAGGAACTCGTACCTGCCTCCTAGAGGAATGCTTCCTGGTTCAGATCTGCTCAGGCAATTCAGTAACAAAATCCCCTTGGAGTCCAGGGCAACTCCGCTTGGCCCTAAATCCCCAGTGTCTCATTCCCATGATGATGTCCTGCCCGGGAGGCCCAGGTCATGTGGCTTTGCACATCACCTGCAGAGATGGGACTCGAACTCAGGATGAAGTTATCAACTAAACCCTGAAATAAGTCCCAGGCTGTAGGACCGAGGGGTTGGGGGGGGGCAGGGCTGGGGGTGGTAGGCTGGGAGATCCCGGGAAGCATCCCCAGCCCCAAGTCTGAGTCCCAAGCCAGGAGACAGCTGACTCCACTGGGGTCACCACGTGTGCTGATGTCACTGTTTCCAAAGGGTGAAGTGTAAGCCTTCCTGGGATCTTCCCTCCCCCGACACTCAGCATTTCCTGCCTGCTGCTGTCTGCCCCCGCTTCACTTTGCCAATTAGGGTATTAAAATGCCTAGTTCCTGCAGAGTTTTCAGAACCTCAAGTGACTCATACTGTGCCCTTGAGTGAGTGCAAAAAGAATCGAACCATTCCTGCTGCTAAAGGCAGCGGTTTCACATTTTTGAGATGATCTGAATTTGCATTTTCTTTCTTTACTTTGCAAACACTTGTGAGGGGTGAATAGTGGGGTAATACAGAAGAAGGTGGGCCTGGAGGAAGTCAAACAGGGCATGAATGGGACACACATCTGCATCGTCATTTTTTCTGTCTGGAAACATTTTCTGGGAGCTGAAGCTTCATGGAATCTGATTTCTTTACCTCTGGTCCCTCTCTCATTTTAATTCAGGTAAGTGGTTCATTCCCCTGACCCACTCTCTTATCTAACCCCCCATGTGTTCACCTTCATCCTAGCTGATGACACCCCAGATTCTGTCGAGCACTGCTCTTTCCTGAACGTCAGTCCTGTGGCCAAGGCCATCCAGTGATATCAGACCTGGCAGGTTCAAGGAGAACCCAGCATCTTTTGCTTCTTCTCTCAATGAAGAACTTAATGACACCACTTGTTCATCCAAGCTAGAAGCCCTAGGGTCTTCAGTTTACCTTGAGGAGTGGATTGTGCTTCTTATTCACTTCCCCCCCCAACCCGGGATACATGCTCAGTTCTGCGCCCCCTCCCCACACTGCCTCACCCCGCCCCAGCTTCCAGGGTATGTCTAATCCACCCCTTCACCCCCCATCTCTGCTGCCGTCAGTCAGGCTCACATCATCCTTGCATAAAGCCACGGTGACCGCCTCCTAATCGAATTCTTGACTTTTCCATCTGTCCATCCATCTCTCCTACAAATATTTATTGAGCACCTACTATATGCCAGGCACTGTTTGAGGACTTGGGGATATGAATGAACCAAACAGGAGTCCGGCCCCTGTGGAGTTTACATTCTTGTGATGTAGCCAGAAGACGTGCAACGGTAAAGGACTTCTGAATGTGATGGCAGACTGGAACTTTCTTTTGGACTTTGTTCTGTGAATACTTTAAAAATGGCCAAAACAAAGAGTAAGCCAAAAAAAAAAAAAAAAAAAGGTCATCAATGGCAATCAAATAAGGAATGAGGGACAGCTAGTACAATAAACATCACAGTTAACCAAGAGGAGAAACAAGAGGCTGGATGGAATAGAGAAAGGCCCCCACCCCCCTGCTCGGGGTGGTGGTGGTGGTGAGGGGGGTGGCTTGGCTTCTGGCCAAGTCCCTCCTCCGCTGAAAACTGCGGCAGAGAATCTAGGTCCTGAGGATTCTCATGGATTCTGATGAGTACCCCAAAGCCCTGAGAAACCAAGCATGTAGGTATTTATATGCATTTCATGTAGGTATTTATATGCATTTCCTCTGTGGACTGTGAGGTAGTAGGTACAGAAAGAAAGGGGGAAAATGCAGGGAATGCAGAGAGAGGCTGATTCTGACCACAGTGAAGGCTCCAGGGCAACCAGCTGAACCCTGCAACAATGTTACTGCCCAGCCCAGAGGGGTAAATCCTGACACATCTCCAAAGTCACAGAGAGAGCAGACCTCAGCTTTCTATGGTCAACACTCGACCTTCTGAGCTTCCTGTCCCCCCCCCATGCCCCCTGAAACCCTGCAATGATGCAGAGAGAGAAAAAAGCCAAACTGACCTCAGCTGCAAGAGGGAAGAGTCAAGAAGTCACCCGCCCTCCATCAGAGCCAATTAAACCAGGGAATGCCCCTCCCTGATCGGGGGCAGATGGGAGGGGAAGCAGCACAGCTCTGAAAGTAGGCCACGAAGGGAAAAGGGGGGATGCAGCCGGCAAAGGCCAGGCTCCACGTGAGCGGACATCATAACTGAAGCATCAGAAGAAAATTCCAGAAGACAGGAGTTTCTTTCTGCTCAACAGTTCAGTGAGCGCAGGAATCCAGTGAAACTAGGACTCAAAGATGAGGAGGGAAACAATAGGAGAGAAGGGAGATTTCAGATTTAGGGCACCAAATAAAGGTCATTATAGGATTAAAATATCATTTCTGGATATAGAATTAAAGTATCAACTGGAAATAAGAACAGAAGAGATGCTGTTGACATTTGAATTATGATGTCTGGGAGAAGCTCACCCTCATCACAGTGAATGTAAATGAGAACAAGAAAGAAATTGATGTGGGACAGAGAAAAACAGGATTAAGTTGAAGGATAATTGATGGGCCTGAGTGGAGAGCCCTACACGCAGGACAAAGGTGTGTTCAAACTGCAATCAGGTGAATTTCCTTCAAAGGAAGGGCTGTGTATACAAATGAGTGGGATAAACCATGTTCCAAGAAGATGAAGGCAGAAATTAGTGGACTTTGGTGATAAAGAAAAAATTCTTTGGGATGCCTGGCTGACTCAGTCCATTCAGCGTTTGCCTTTGGCTCAGGTCTTGGTCCCAGGGTCCTGGGATCTAGTCCTGCATCTGGCTCCCTGCTCAGCAGGGAGACTGCTTCTCCCACTGCCCCTGCCCCTGCTTGTGCTCTCTCTCTCTCTGTCAAATAAAGAAATAAAATCTGTGTCAAATAAATAAATAAATAAAATCTTAAAAACAAAATTTTCAAGCATCTTCACAGAAAAAGCAAACCACTTCAGGGGATCAAAAGCTGAGGGGACTCCCCTCCCATATGCAACATTCCAGGCTGGGAGCTGGAGATTTGGATGGAGCGGGGCGGGAGGGGGGGGCATCCATGGTAATTGACTTGTTTGACCTCTAACTATCTGGCATTAGCTTGCAAACCTGAATGTGCACCTTGGCTGCAATCCTACGGATTTCACGCTTGGCTATTTTATATATTCCACAAAAATGATTGCAGGGGCCCCTGGGTGGCTCAGTGGGTTAAAGCCTCTGCCTTCAGCTCGGGTCATGATCCCAGGGTCCTGGGATCGAGCCCCGGCATCGGGCTCTCTGCTCAGAAGGAAGCCTGCTTCCCTTCCTCTCTCTCTGCCTGCCTCTCTGCCTGCTTGTGATCTCCGTCTGTCAAATAAATAAATAAAAATCTTAAAAATAAATGATTGCAATCATGCTGGAAGTCAGGCACAAGAATGTTCGTAACAGCGCTGCTCGTGATAGGAAAAATCCAGAAACAATCCAACTCTCAGCTGAATGGGTAAGAACATTGCAGCTTTTTCCAAATTCATACACTGAATTTAGAGCAGGGATGACAAAGGAACCACAGGCACACACATCGATGTCACCAAATCTCAGAACCATGCCACATTTAGCATGTTAAAAAGCAAACAAAATTAGGTGGTGTATCCCTGGAGGAAATTTCATGGTAAATCTCAAAAGAACTAGGGCTGCGATCTCCTGGGGGAGCTGGGCTGGGAATTTACCACTGGGAGGAGCGCAAGGAGAGCTTCACCAGTCCTAGCAATGCGCCAGGGACCCGCTGGGTAACGAGTTTATGTATTGTATTATGATAACTTACGATCTATACAGTATGCAGACTTTTGCAGGTGTCAATATTTCCGGAGAATAAAGGGAAAACATTCTAAACATTTTTGAAGCTTTTTTTAAAATCACCTAGGGAAAGAACTAAGGAAAAAAAAAAATAGAGCACCATAAAGAAAGTGTGATCGAGGAATGATGGCTGGACCAGGTGTTTGCAAAGGGCTCAGGGAGTGCGGCACACTGAGTCCTTCCCGAAAAACCAAACCAAACCAAAAACCCCTGCTTGTTATAAAATCAAACCTGTAGGGGAATGAATGAACTGAAGAACTCGAGAACAGGGAGATCACTGTAAAAAGACTTAGGGAGAATATCGAATCCATTTAAATGTAGCATTGTTAAAAAGAAAAGAAAGGGATGGAATTATGGTGACCCAACAGAACATCCATGCTTTAAACCTGGACTGTGCATAAAAACAACAGTAGTAATTTTCTACTGTATACCAGGGATGAGCTTTCCTATCTGGCCATGTCGGAGGGACAGATCTAGAAACAGTGGTCAGCTTAAACAATTATAACAGTGGGCAGAGGATGAGACACCTGTTCCCAGGAACTAGACCACCAGCGACATGGGGGTGAGGTCCTGGAGAGCTGGAACACACACAGGTGACCCCATGTTCCCCCGGGGGTTCCTTCTCCTGGGGAGAACCTCTGAGCCCCAGCAAGGAAATGCAGAGACAGGGGGTCTGAGTGAGCTGGGTGGGTGGAAGCTCAGAGGTTGCTGAGGGCCGTGGAACTCATGGGGCAGAGATGAAGAGAGGAGGGGGACCCAGCTGCCCAGGAGTCGAGGTGCCCGCCCCTCTGGTTGAGTGTGGTCTTGGACAGAGGGTTGACCTTAGGGGAAGGGCCTGGCAGGGAGCAACCGCCATGGGCTAAAAGTCACCTAGGTGGAGCAGAGCTGCGAGCAGCTGGCCCTCCCACCAGCAAGAGTGGACCGACCCTGCTGAGCACCTGCCCACCCAGCTGGATCCTGGAAGGAAAACGAGCAGAAGCAAAGGTGACGTGGCCATGAAAGCCACTGATGGTCTAACATCTGACCTTGCCAAAGCAATATTGATTCCAAAGGCAAAACTTACATCAGGGCGAGGAGGCACGATGCTTTCATCATCAGACAGGAAGCGAGCAGCGTGGATGGAGCCTAGACCAGTGGTTCATCCAGCACCAACAAAAAGTGAAAGGTCTTTTTCTGCCTCCGGAATGCATGTCGTGAAACGGAAATGGAACCCTTTCCTTAAGGCACTGAATGTTTTCTCTGTTTAAATGACTTGTGTTTGGTATTTATTTTCCATGCATCGTCCCTCCTTTCAATGTTCTTTACTACAAACATCTACTCGGACAGAGATTTTTTCGTTATTGAAATATGTAATCTTAACAAAAATAAATTGTATATTTATTATCATATCTTTTTAAAAATAGCCAGCTTCTGAAGCATGGTTTATAACCCTACCACAGAAACACGACTCAGTTTGGTATTACGTTACTCGGTAACATTTAAAAACGAGTAAATAAAGTGTTTTAAAAATGTGGAATATGATTTTGGGAAAATCCCAAGAATTCCTGGGAATGATGACTTGTGCCTGAATCCCAAGGATTAATGCTACTTCTTTATCTGCCGAAACCCTGCAAGTTCTTCAAATTTCAGCTCACACATTCCCTCTTCTTTAAAATTTTCTGTATTTAAAATCATCCAGAAATGTTCTGTGTTGGCCAAAGCTGATTATTGTGAATGTCTGAAATCCAATACAATGTAGTCTAGGCAAAGGAATGCTTTATTGGCTATAGTTCAGGTATAGCTTCATCTAGGGGTTTAGAATGCCATGATTCCTCTCTCTATCTCTCTTGTTTTTGTTTTTGTTTTTGACTCTCTGTCTTTTTCCTTCTGTCCCAGCTTTTTCTCTGACATAGGTTCAGTTTCTCTCAACTTACTGTTGAATATATTCACTGGGAGCTCCAAGCATGCATTTTCCTGAAAACTCATGATCCTAGACGGAAAGAGAATGAATGCTTTTCTGGGAGGTTTGATAAAAGTCCTCAGTTGCTTTCTGATTGTCCCCATGTGTGCCATCTGCTCAGCCCTGACCCCAGTGATTATCATCAGGGATGTAGATATTCTGATTGGCTATAAATGGGTCACCTGCCCTCATCTGGGATCAGCCCTACCTGCCTAATGGAAGGGATGTGATCCTGGGTATAGGGGAGCCATGGATGTCCCCCAGACCTTCCAACCTTCTCTCCTTCCCCAGAAGGGATCACATCTCTCTGTCTACACCCCCATAACTGCTCCTCTGCCTGTAATATATTATCTCCCAGAGTACTCTCATGCGCATGTCTGTCTCCCCTCCGTCCACTCCACATCGTCTGGCTTTCCTCCTTTTGGCACCCCAGCATCTAGCGCGTGCCTGGCAAGCAGCAGGTGCTCAACAGTTCAAGTTCATTTTCTTGTCAGGCACCACCCATAGTTCTATATGAACTGCTTACTCTTCCCAGCTGTACTGTGAGGTAGGAATTATTAACCCCCATTTAAATATTTATAGAATAAGTGAATACAGTTAAGTCATGGTTTTAAAAAGTTACAAACCGAACCTCATTAGAGAAGCCAAGGGCTGCCTGTTGCCGTCCACCAGACTCGGAGCTGTCAAAGGGATCTATTATCTTGTGGGCACTTCCCAGAAGGTAGCGTGACCGCAGAATGAGGCTGGGATGACCTCCACGGGGGAAGCTGGGCTGGGGCCAGCCACGTGGGCCCAGAGGCAGAGGGTACTGGCTGCCAGTCACCTCTGCTGCCCATAACATCATAAAATATCTGAGCTCCCCCTGAGGCCAACAAACAAAAGAGCAACTGCCTATTAGAGTAAGTCATCCTGACACTGGACCCCGTCCAAGACACACAGAAGGAATCCCTCTGGCAGATCCGAGGTGGAGTTACAAAGCCAGAGGGACCCGGACAATCACCCAGGATTATGCTTTTGTTTTCCAGATGAGGAAGTAGAGGCCCATAGAGGTTAAAGCAATCGTCCAAGGTCGCACAGCTGGTTAGTACAGAATCTAGAAGCTGGAAGCCGAGCCCAGGTCACTTTCTGTGCTCCCCAAGTCTCCACACACCTGAAGCTTTCCTTGGAGGTGTCATGGCCCCGGCTTCAAGCCTGCATCCCCGGGCAGGCAGCCTCCATGCAGCATGCCTAGTTCCTTGTAGACACGCTCTGGAGGGGCCTAGGCTCTGTGACAGTCAGAGGTGGGATCCCCAGGACACAGCTCCGTAGTGTAGAGTAGGGGAGCACTGTGCCCAGGACCTGGGCAAGGTCCCATTGGAGAGAGGTCCATGGCATGTCCTCCAGAGCAGGATGGCGGAGGGCATTCAGATGACGTCTGGATCAGCAGAGAAGATGACCCTCTGTCCCCACCAGCCTCCCCGAGCCTCATCTCCTGCCCCCACCATGGCCATCACATACTTTGAACCCTTCCACTGCCTCTACTAGCAACCTGCTGGGGTGGCTTTTCCCAGCACTGAGATGACATTTAGCAGGTCATTGGGCACTTCCAGCATATCAGCATGTCTGCCGGGCTGGCTGCTGCTTTCCTTGGATGCAGATACCCAAACACCCCAAAAACCTCAGTCTCCATAGGAACAGGCCCTCATCAGATGCATGTGGGCCCCAGATGGGAGCACAAATGGAATCCCACATGCTATGCGTGTAAATAGTGAGAAGCGATAAATAACACCAGTAAACTCCTAAAGGAGACGCGTTCCACCCTCCTGTACTGATAGACTCATTTTTATAGCAACAACATTTTAAAAGATGTGTAAAGTTATTATTTTTATGTGACCACAAGTCAGCAGGATATCAAAGACATCTAAATTTAATTATTATAGGATATACCTGGTGTTTGATGATGGGCTGGCAGTTTCCAGACAAGTAACAAAATAAAGACACACAGAAATCACATACGATCATAGTATTTACTCTATGGAAATGGGGTTTCTAAAAGATTTTTATTTATTTATTTTAGAGAGAGAGGGTGGGGCATGACCAAGGGAGAGGGAGAGAGAGAATGTCAAGTAGACTCCCTGCTGAGCTTGGAACCTGATGGGGGCTCGATCTCACGAACGTGATATCATGACCTGAACTGAAACCAAGAGTCGGACCCTTAACTGACTAAGCCACCCAGGCGCCCCTCCATAGAAATTGTTTTTATTGTCTTCATTTTAGCAACATTATTCATTATAATTGTAATTAGATGTTCACATAATTTGTTTTCCAAACAGTAATGATCTAAAGAGTACATCATAAGAGCAATTACATTCGAAGAACACAACATTTCAATGTTTTCGCAAAAGTATAAAGAAAACATAAAATTAAAATGGCATGTTTTTAAAAAAATTGTTTGTCTTTTAAAATATTTAAACTTAAGGGTGCCTGGCTGACTCAGTCAGTAGAGTGTGCGACTCTTCATCTCTGGGTTGTGAGTTGAAGCCCCACATTGGGCACGGAGCCTACTTAAAAAGATAAATAAATAAAATAAAAAAGAAACATTATTGAAAAAACTAGAAAATGAAAAAATAAAATATTGAAACTCGCCTATTAAAAGTAGATGCCAAACTGTAAATTATAATTCATGAATATAAAAGTTTTGATCAAACTCATTTAAGTAAAAATAAGATTTTTTTATCAACTCTTGAAAATTTAATTAAATCATATTACAACTTTATATCAAAACAAAACCTTTTGCTTCTTCGCCTTCGGTGCCGGGCTAGTTCATACACTACGGAAGGTCAGCGTCTCACTTCACACCAGCCGTGGGGACGCCACCCGCTGGATCCTCCTTATTGGTAATTCTGTGTTTAGGAATTCAGCCACCTGCTACCATTTTTGGAAGCCCCTGATCAGTTCTTGGTGCTTCCCGGGGGATTTGCAGACACACCCCTCGTGGGGAAGCCTTTGCTCGCCTGACATACGTGTTCCAAGCTGAGGTTGAGCAGACGGCCCTCGCCTTCTCGTTTCACCTCTCACGTGGGGGAAGCAAGTGTCCTCCCTGTGCTCTCTTTAGCACCACGTTTATCAAATCTCTGTGCTTTTCTGGGGCGGCTCTGTGGTCGGAAGCGGCCCCCAAGCGCAGGGCAGTCTGCTGTCCGGCGATCCCGAGCCCAGAAGGCTATGAGATATCTGCATCGGAAAGGGGTATGTTCTATATACTTCGTTCAGGCACAAGTTTAATGTCGGGGAAATAAGCATGTATTGAATGAGGGGCCTGTATACAGAGACTCACATAAAACAAGGTTACGTACTCATCGGCTGACAGAGACACTGTGAGCAGAGGCACGCAGGAATCGGACCCTGTTTTTCCTGTAGGAACAGCATTCAGTGTCGCTCACTCAGTGCTTGTGGGGATTTTACAGACCCTGAACCCTGCAAGTCACGAGGACTGCCTATGTGTATGGATTTACGGGTTGTTTAATGCTGCAGAATGTTCCACGGCAGGCTCACGCAGCTATGCCCAACATTGCCTCCAGGGCCACGCCAAGGAGGCCATGGTGCGTGGGGGCCCTCCCAACACATGCTGCTTCTCCGCTGGCAAGCGCATCCCACCCATGCCAGGAAGAGGGCTGAGCTCCTTAACTCCTTTGTGTCTGACCCACAGTCTTCCACGGCTCAGATCCGTCCCCAGGGTTGGCCATGACCCAGCCCACAAGCCGTGGCATTCAGATGCAGTCACCATGTGTTTTGAAAATACAGGCTGAGAGGAGTGGCGAGGGCTTTCTCCGGGGCCTGACCATCGTCAGTCAACACAAGGGATGTTTAGGGTTATAGATCCCACCACATCAGCCGCGAGCTCCACAGCCCAGTGACAAGCGTCTGTGTGTTGTTGGACGTGCTGCACTGTGGGTGCACACGTGTTCAGGGCAGAGAGAGGCACGGCCTGGGGACTGTCCTCCCTGGTGGCCTGTAGCTCGGCGGGGATCATTCAGAGAACGTGGGTCCCCATCTGTCACCACAGCCCAGCGCCATCAGCTTGGAGGCTCCGGCAGGGCAGGAGACGTCCTCCGAGAGTTTCTCCAGAAGAGTGTGTTTGTGTTTGCGGTCCCCTTTTTGTTTATTGTTTGGGAGCAGGGACAGCAGATGGTTTTTTCTGGTTTTCCAAACAACGGATTTTAAAACCTAGAGTGTTTCTTTTCCTCCCCCCCCACCCTTCCTTTCTCTCTTTCTTTCTTTCGAGAAAATGTGCCTTCCCTGGCCCGTAGTCCCTTACCCTATCTCTTTGCCCCAGATTCTAGATGAGGATTGTTAGGGAATACTAACGTTTTTCCAAGAGGTGTTCTCCTGCTGCTCTCTTTCTCCTCATTCTTTCCTCATTTGCCTTTTTCCTTTGTATTTCCACCTTTCAGGGCTTGGCATCCAGAACTGCTGGCTGCCAGCTGTCAGCTCTGGAAAGTCCCCGTGCACCTCTGTTCTACATTTATACAGTGGGATGCTCGTGTCCAGCACGTGGCTTGCGTGACAGCAAAGGACTACCTGTCTGTGCCATGTTGGTGCAGGTGGAGCTGAGCACGGAGTCGCACTTCCTGGCACATGTTCCTCTCTATCAAAAGAGTGTGCTGGACCCTGGAGCCGTTCTCAGGGTGACAAAGCAAGGAATCACTAGAGATTAGTGTTGCTTTTGTGTGATCCTGATGGGCCTCCGGGCAGAGCAGGGAGAGACCAATGGACCAACGCTGACTCGAGGTCTGCTTGCACTCCTGAACTAGACAGTCGGTTCTCATTCCATGCGGGGCTGTGCAGTAAAAATGAAACATAAGAGCTTATGAACAAACATGGATCTTGACCTAATAGTTTCTCCAGGTTTGGGGTCTGCCTCACTCTGCCTGGGGTGTCCCTGTCCATTTGCACTGGCAGACACGGGGAGCAAGGGCAGTGTCCTGGGGTGATCAGACCTTGGGGTGAACGGGGGACTGAGACCTGATGTGTGCAGGGCAGTGGGAACACACTGGGAGCCAGGGGGATCCCAGCCCTGAAGTTGAGGTTTAGTGGGAGAAACGGGAAGAAGGAAGCTGGGGGTGTGTGGGCTAGAATCTGAGACAGGCTGGGGATAGGGATAGAGTAGGTGGGAGCTGGAGAACTAGGCTCGGGACTACCCAGGTACGGCGCCCACCCCATCCAGGAGCCATCCACTTCAGTCCCCAGCTGTCAACAGCAGGCACAGGGGTTATTGCTTTCCAGATCGCTGACACCCATCCATGTCCCCCAGGACACTTGCAGCCCACCTCTGACTGACCCTGTGACTTACTGTCTCTCCCCTACGATGCTAAGTCCTGAGTAAGACACTGTTGATACCAAGCAGGTCTTGGTGCCCCCCGTCCCCTGAGCCATGCCGAGACTCCTGCATCTAAGGGGTGTTTGGCAGAAGGTGACCCTTGGGTCCCTTTGCACACCTGGTTTTTGGCAGAGACTTACTGAGCTTCCCCTCCAAGCCAAGGGTCAGGTCACAGCTCCTGTTCTCAAGAAACTTGCATTTAGAGGGGGAGAGAGAAACCACCAGGCACGCGGCAAATCGGGAGGCAGATGGGATGAGTGAGGGTCGCCGCCTTGGGGCAGGGGCCTCCCGGAGGGGTCTGAGCTAAGCCCCCGGAGCAGGGAGAACAGTGTGGCCAAGGCAACTGCTCCTTCTGATTGGAAGGGCATGGTCTCAGGTACTGACTCCCACAAATTGGCTGCTTAGAGCCCTTGGCGGAGAGGAATTTCTAGACTAAATCACAGCTTGCTGGAAGAGTGTGGGTCGGGGGGCGCCTGGGTGGCTCAGTGGGTTAAGCCGCTGCCTTCGGCTCAGGTCATGATCTCAGGGTCCTGGGATCGAGTCCCGCATCGGGCTCTCTGCTCAGCAGGGAGCCTGCTTTCCTCTCTCTCTCTCTGCCTGCCTCTCCATCTACTTGTGATTTCTCTCTGTCAAATAAATAAATAAAATCTTTAAAA
>NC_081566.1:28653623-28686790 GCF_022355385.1 Mustela nigripes | reverse complement strand
GGGGGGGTGGGAGGGTACCAGGGGAGGCCTCCTTCTGATGCAACAGATGCACATGACCATGGCCAAGCCTGAGAGCTGTCAGTACCAGCCCCATCGGAACCACAAAGTTTTCATCTCCTGGAAGGGAATAAATGCATAATACAACTTACATATATCACACAGGTGTATTATTGATGTATTATCTATTATAAGTGACTGGAATGGCTCACATGAAGATGAAGGCTGGGCAGTTCCAAGATCTGCAGTCAACAAGTTGAAGATCCAGGAGAGCCAATGGTATATTTCCATCCAAGGCCAAAGACCTGAGAAGCAAGAAAGGCTATGGTATATGTTTCAATTAGATTCTGAGTCCAGGGCAGCAGAAGACCCATGTCCCAGCTCAAAGACACGAAGAGAGTCAACTCAGCCTTTTATCATATTTAGGCCTTCAACTGATTAGATGAGGCCCACCTAGCCTGGGGTGAGCCATCTGCTTTACACAGTCTACCAATTTAAATGTCAACCTCATCCGGAAACATTCAGAGACATGCCTAGAATAATGTTTAGTCAAATGTCTGGGCACTTGTGGCCTTTTGACTTGACATATCAAATTTACAGTCGAATTGTCTCTGCTTCCCAAAGTCATCTCCTAAATAAGTCACACATAAGCCTACACTTTGAGTTCTGCTTTTTGGGGCCACCCTAACTAAATGGACAGGGTTTCCACCAACATTGATGCCAACTAAGACTTATGTAAGTCTTGGAGGACCATGGAGAGTCTTCTGCCG
This sequence comes from Mustela nigripes, assembly GCF_022355385.1. Lineage (NCBI taxonomy): Eukaryota > Metazoa > Chordata > Mammalia > Carnivora > Mustelidae > Mustela > Mustela nigripes. The sequence goes on along the minus strand of NC_081566.1, from coordinate 28,686,023 downwards.
TGTAGAAAAGTCCACGCATTACAGAATACCTAACATCCCTAGCACCTGCAAACAAAATGCTAGGAACGTGCACCATCCCCAATCACTCTGACAACCAAAAAAGCCCTGTACATTTCCAAAATGCTCCAAGGGGCAGTACCACCCAAGCTATCCCCCAGATTGAAAACCGTGTGTCTGAAGGAAGTGAGCTTCAGGAATGACTCAATCAGATTTCCTGATGTATTTTCCACTCTTCTCTCAGCTCCACTCTCCCGTGTGCCTGCCTAATCCTCACCCTTTTCTTCTTCTTGGAGGCAAGTCGGCTGCAGCTGTTTTAAGAGTGTATCCACATTCTACAGAGGCCAGAAAGAGTGAGAGTGGTTTGTTCCCACATTTCCAGCAAGACTCCGGAGACCCACCCTGGCTGGATCAGACAAAGTTACATATATGGTTCTCCTGGTGGCTTGGTGGGAATATGGAATTGTTTTTTAAAATATTTAATTTATTTGACAGAGAGAGACAGCCAGAGAAGGAACACAAGCAGGGGGAGTGGGAGAGGAAGAAGCAGGCTTCTTGCTGAACAGGGAGCCCGACATGGGGCTCGATCCCAGTGCCTTGGGATCACGAACTGAGTCGAAGGCAGCGCTTAATGACTAAGCCACCAGGCGCCCAGGGGTACAGTATTTTTGATGGGACTTGAGGGGCCATTCACGGTCCATCTGGAGCAAGAGCTGGGGATGGGGTCTGTTGCTCTGAAGCCCATGGGGTGTGGCGGGTGATGCCTGGATAAAAATTTGAGCATTGTCAGGAAGGGAAAAGACACAACTGGGGAGCCAATAAATTTGCCCAGCTGAGAACAGCAACATGGGCTGTTCCTGTGACCATGGCCTGGGGATATGTGTGTGTAGATACGAGACCCCTTCATTTAGTGGATTTCACTGGTCGCCCCTCAGCCATGTCTACCAGGTGTCCCTGTGACACCTTCACTTCCATCATCACTCACCATCAACTGACAATGTCTGTGCAGTCCTCCTCATGACTCTATTCCTCACCCGGACTCAGCAACGGAAACTCTGGTCTATACATCAATCTCTGTGGGGCAGGTTAGTGTGAATTGGCCCCTGGAGGAACAGGCACCCTCATGGTGATCGACAGTAGATTCCAGAGTCTGACCTGTGGCAAATCTTAGTCTGAGTTTGCAGATGAAGAAACTGAGTCTCAGAGAGGCTCCGTGGCTGTGCTAGGGCACCTGGCCAATGGGCGAGCGGCCAAGAGTTGGACCCTGTCTCTCTTTCCAGTAGCAACATCACACACGCTGGACTCTGAGGCTGCAAAGTTCCCTTCTCATGGAAGGAACAGTCCTCCATGTTCACATAAGTGACTGCAGTAATCACACCAGGGCAGAGGTCAATAACACAGGTGCCACCCCCTCCCCTATGTCTTCTCTCTCCCTCTTTAAGATTTTATTTATTTGACAGAGAGAGATCACAAGTAGAGAGAGAGAGGAGGGAGCAGGCTCCCTGCCTAGCAGAGAGCCCAATGCGGGACTCGATCCCAGGACCCTGAGATCATGACCTGAGCTGAAGGCAGAGGCTTAACCCACTGAGCCACCCAGGCAGTCCCCCCGTGTCTTCTCTTATCACCCGAGTGTTTCATCCCTCCTTCAGAGCCCCTTCTGGGGCTCCGTCAGTTGACCATTCCACTCTTGATTTCAGCTTGGGTCATGATCTCAAGGTCATGAGTTTGAGCCCTTTGCCGGGCTCTGCACTCACTGGGGAATCTGCCTGAGATTCTCTCTCTCCCTCTGTCCCTTCCCCACCCCCTCAAATAAATAAATAAACCTCAAGGAAATAAAAGCCCCTCTGTCCTTCTCTCCCCCATGTGTCAGCACAAAGCAAGGGCTAGGCTGCAGGAGGGACATAGGGTCTCTTCCAAAGATCAAATAAGGGGCGGACCCTAAGAACGGCCATAAACCCCACAAGGTGTTGTCAACTTAAACAACGTGAAAGCCGTGGTAGGGAAGGTTTCTTGGCCACCCCTGGAGCCTGGATGACTCCCAACGGGAAAGGCAGGGAGTGGGTGCTGCTCACTTCTGTTTTTTGGGCACTGTCCTCGGCCACGCTCTATCTCCATAATAGGGAAGAGCAGGGCAGCTCTCTGGGGGAGTTTGGATTCCTGGGGCCGGAAAAGAGCAAAGGGTGTTTCTTTGGTCTGTGATGTGTCAGCCTGAGGCTTTTCATTCCCCAGTCCCCACCACCAGCCCTGGCGGTTTGGGCCTTAGGCTTGAAATGCATGAAAATTTATCTCGCATCTGGACGTGGCTGAGACAATCCCCAGCACCTTCTTAGAGATGAGATGAACAGGAAGCCGCAGGAAACGGAATCAAAACTTCCACTGGATGGGCAGCCGAGCTTCTGGAGAATAAAAGGGAGAAACCCAAACCCTGTCTTGTGGGAACCTGAGGTCTGGGGTGGGGGGTCTGGTGTCGGGGCAGGACACGGGCTGTCGGTGCCCGTGCAGTCACTGCCGGCTGCTGCTCTGGGCAAGAAGCAGGAGGCAAGGGGGCCGCGGTGGCTCGGAGTCCTGTGGCCTCCATATCATGAAGGTGCTCGCCATGGGTTTCATTCCTCACTTGCCAGTTTTTAATTCTGTAGAGCTCTCAGTTTTGAGAGGCTCAGAGCACTGGCTTTGGCTTAGGGCAAGCCTAGAGGGACAGGTCACAGCCGGCGGCTGCCATAGGCGTGGGTACTACTTGACGAAGACCAGGTCATCTCGGGCTAGCTTCCCTGGGTGGTCAGGGCGTGCTTCCAAGCCCTTGATAGGAACAACACACGGGCTGGGTCAGCCTCCCCCTCTTCTTCTATTTGCCAGAGTCCCCCTACCAGGAACATGCTGGGTGGTGTATGTGTCTTTGGGGGAGCTCTGGTATCCTCCCTGAAGTCAAGTTGAAAGTTTATATAAATTGTTGGAAACTTTTCTAAAAACTCCACCCATTTATTGCCCACTGTGGGAACCGAAACATCTTGGCTAAAGCTGGCTTTTTCCAAGGATTGGAGGAGACCACCCTGTGTGGATTAATGAGTGTCTCTCATACCCAGGCCATGCTTGCTTCACCTCTCTCAATGGAGACCATTGGTTTCCCTCTCCTCCTCCACATCTCCAGACCCAGCGTCCTTCCCACGGGCGAGCCTGGGCTCCTCTGTATCCTTCCAAGTTGATTCCTTCCATGTGAACATGGAAAGGCCAGGAAAAAGACTCCAGCCAAGGAGAGAGACTTCCTGCCCGTGAATGGAGGTGAGTCTTCTATGCTACCTTCTAGAAGCAAGTTGCAAGCATATAGCAGGGGTGTGTGTGTGTGTGGGGGGTAGAGATGCAAAATATTCTCTCTTTTCTCCAGGGCAAGCAAATACACACCCCCTCCTCCCTTGCAGCTAGCAGGCTCAGGTGAGGAAGATCTTGAGCAGAAGTACTTTGTGAGGCTACTGCGGGACATCGAGAGAAAAGGCAGTCCTCCCCAGGGCTTTTCTCTCTTGTCACCAACTGGGCAGTTGGAATTTGTGGCCAGCAAGCTTTGGAGTGCAAATGACAGCAGTGTCCCCAGGATGACAGAGCAACGACTCGGAAGGAACCTGGGTCTCTGAATGACCAGGCTGAGAAAAGCAGCCCACCCACCTGCCTGGAACTGTACAGGAGAGGGGTTTAGATGCACGTGTTCTTTTCTCTTTTCTTTTCTTTTAAGTATTTCACTAACTTTTAAATCAGAGAGGGAGCACAAGCATAGCGGGGTGGCAGGCAGAGGGAGAAGCAGGCTTTCTATTGAGCAAGGAGCCCGATGCGGGACTTGGCTCCAGGACCCTAGGATCTTAACCTGAGCTGAAGGCAGCTGCTTAACTGACTGAGCCACCCAGACAGCCCTAAACATGTGTGTTCTTAAAGTCACTGCCCTTGGGGTCTCTTTATTATAGGCCACCACCCTGCTAATGCACAGACGAAGCTCTGCTCCCCTTCCTCTCCTTGGGGAGGGTGTGGGGCACAGGCTCGGACCTGTAGGCAGCAACTGTTTGGTAGAGATTTTTGCTTTTGTTTCCAGTGCAAAAGGAATGAGCTGCCTAGCAGAAAAGGTTGCAAAGGATTCAAAAGGGCTTGAATCACATTCAATTCATTCCTTTCTTCCGCTAACATGGCCTAAGCATCTCTCTGATAGGCCACGTGCTGCCGGCCTCCCATTCCAGACATTCTCTGCCCTCCCTCCACCACCACATCCAGGAAACCTCCTTCCCAAGTCTCCAGGAAGGGGACCCACAGAGATGAAACGTGAATTCCGGGCCAGATGCTTTGATGTGTAGGCAGAAGATGCAGAAAGAGGCTGGTGTGTTTGGGTCACGGAAAACATTCTCTGTCCTGGTGGGCCAGGCTCATTCTGGTTCTTACAGACTCGCAATTGTTTGCTTCCCTTTATTCACCACCAGATTTGTTCCTGACACACAAATCTCCCTCCTACCGGGTCTCTGTCTCTCACTGTGGCTGTTGTCAATGGTCAGTGTTTAGCAGGGGCTAGATCTGGTCAGAAGGCCTGGCTCGTGCCCTGACCCTTAATGCTTCCCAGCCAGGCCCCCTGACTTCTCATTGCCGGCACTCAGGTTCCTCATGTATAACATGGGGATAAGTTTCTCCATCCTGATTGTCTCACAAAGTTGTTGTAAAGTGGAGACGCAAACGTGAATATGGTTATGAGGTTTTCTGAACGCTCCCAGGGGGAGCCCAAGGCACTCTCAAGCTGAGGGTGATGTGGGCAGGCATGGTGACCCCAGGTGAACCTCTGCTCCTATCTGTGAGACCCTGTCTGTAAATTTACAGACTGCCAAATACTTCCTTTTACAGGGACCTCGCTGAAAGCACAGGGACTGGCCCAGAGGTCCATCGACAGATTCATAAACAAACTGGATAACTTTCACAGGATGGAATATTTTTCAGCCGTAAGAAGGAGGAACTAACACACTCTACAATATGGACAGACCTTGAAAACATTATGGTAAGTGAAAGAAGCCAAACACAGAAGATCACATATGGTTTGACTCCATTTACATGAAACATTCGGAAGTGGTAAATCCATACGGACTTAACACAGATTGGCTGTTGCCAGGGGCTGGGAGGAATCCACCCAGGCGCCCAATTTGTTTGTGCAATTTAAAAGAAAACATTAGGTGGGATGGCTCCTTTAAAGATGAGTTAATGCACTGGTAAGAAATTATATCCATTCAGGAGAGCTTTAGAAGTCCATGCAGGTGTGGTGCTTATAAAAATGAAGTTGTCCCTTCGCACAGAGGGTTCATGGGGACAATCACCCTCCTGTGATACTAGAAGCCTTCACGGGCACTTGGGTGGCTCTGTCGGGTAAGTGTCTGCCTCTGGCTCAGATCATGATCATGATCCTGGGGCCCTGGAATTGAGCCTCGGGTTGAGGGTTCTCAACTTGGCGGGGAGCCTGCTTCTTTCTCTTCTTCTGCTGTCTTTCCCTGCTTGTGCTCTCTCCCTCTCCCATAAATAAATAAAATCTTAAAAAAAAAAAAAAAAAAAAAGGAGAAGGCTTCATAAAGCTATATGGAGACAACAGCTCTAGGAGACCCGAGTGAATTCTACCTGGAGGAAGAAAGAATTTTATAGAGAGGTTACCAGAGCTAGCCTTCATTCCAGCCAACTGGTCTACCCATTTCCTTCATTTCTCTGGTCCTTGTGGTCATTTCTTTGCCTTTCATCTTGACCCTTAACTGTACCCTTATTCCAAGGACTGTAGTAGCTCCCTCTTCCAAGTCACCTTATCATTTGCTGTTCTTGTGGCACGTGTCATACACAGCTCGCCTGCTCACGGATATTATCCCTATTACATCATCACCTTTCCTGAGGACCGGCTCTGCTATTCTACACCTTTCAGTAATCACAGCATCCTAAAAAGATGTGCTGTTGGGAGTTATGACACTGTACACGTTTTCTGACTCCATCAACAATTCAAAGGACACGCCAGAAGAAATCTTCACTGTTTGGTTTTAAAAATTCTCAAGATAATAAGAGTCACTCTCATAAATGAGGAGTCGGTGGGCACAAAGCCAGGTTACTCATAAATGCGCTTTGAAGGAGATCAAAGTAGGCAAAAGAAGTGGCTGAAAAATTAGTTTCAATGGTCATCAATTTCATTTGCTGTATCAAAACTGGAAACTCTGAATAAAATGTGTTTCCACCAGTTCAGTCTTGTTTAAATACTCGAGGTAAGATCAGGCACTAAAGGAGTCATCATCTACGTTTGAAATGATTCTTTCTCTAGAATGAGAGTGATTTCTGAAAACTCTTCAGATAAACAATGCTGTTTTCAATTTGTCATCAGAGAGCCTTGCTTCACTAATTTGCTTCAGGCCTGGTGGCAAGTCCCAGAAGCCCAGAATAACAGCAGTGTCAGTAAATGAAGCTTGCTTCCTTCTCCCATGGCACAGTCTGGAGGTAGCTGTCCAGGGCTGGTGCATCTCTCCACACCATCAGGGCCCGGGGTCTTCCATCCTGTTGTGCTGCCATCTTGGCTTCCATCCCCAAGGTCCAACATAGCTACTGGGGCACCAGCCATTATGTCTGCAATCCCAGAAGAAGGAAGAAGGAAGACAGAAATCGCAAACACCATCTCTACAACATGATGTTTGTCAGAATGAGCTGGGAAGTGTCATGTCCATCTCAAGCAATAGCATGACAAGTTAAATAGGGATTTCTAGCTCCCTCCTTTTTTTGGTGTCATGGACACCTTCGGCAGGCTAATGAAGCTTGTGGACCCTTCTCAGAATGTTTTTATTATTTATTTATTTATTTATTAAAGATTATTTATTTATTTATTTGACAGATGGAGATCACAAGTAGGCAGAGAAGTAGGCAGAGAGAGGGAGAAGCAAGCTCCCCACTGAGCAGAGAGCCTGATGCGGGGCTCCATCCCAGGACCCTTGGATCATGACCTGAGCCGAAGGCAGAGGCTTTAACCCACTGAGCCACCCAGGTGCCCCTTTCTCAGAATGTCTTTTAAGGAAATAAAATAAAATAGGTACGGTTATAAAAGAATCCATTTGAAATGTGGTCCTAATGACAAGCTCTTAGAGGTCTTTAGACCCCAAGTTGAGAAGACCTTCTGCAACATAGGAAAAAAAAGCTGGTTATCAGCATCTGACACCTGGCAAGATCCTACAGAAGACCCTATGGGATGGTTTCACGTGCTCTGTTGGTGATCCCAGAGCCCCCCACCTTCAACCCCAGGTTAAGCTTAGCTGTGTGTTGTATGGTGTGATGGACACGGAGAAGGTCCGGCTCTGCCTCTTGGTCATTCCCTGGCTCACACCAACACCTGCCAAATGGAAGTGTTCAACCTAAAAGAATGGGTAGTTGCTCAGGAAGGGGTGGGCTGCCAGGGGTCGATGGGAACCGCAGGAGGGGCCCAAAGGGCTCTGGAGAAGACGGGTTAGGAGAAGTGCCTGGCCAGGAGAGGCTCAGGTCTGAGCTGATGGCGTGTAGAGAATTACTGCTAGTTCTTCAAACTAAAGGTATTAAAATAAAAGTCTGTGTGCATAGGTTGATACGCAAAAATCGTCAAAATGGTCTAGAAATGGTCTTCGCATTTCTGATAGCGGTGGTTCTTACTTCTGGGGAATTGGAAGGGGTGATAATTTGAGGGACTGAAGTTTTATGTGTTGTGTTTTATGTCCTTGAAAATAAAAAGGCTGGAGACAAATATGACAACATGTAAACAACTGAGAATAACTTTTTCATATATCATTCTTTGGGTCTTTTCTTCCCCTCTGTGTTTCTAAACATTTCCCTAGTTTAAAAATAGTAGTCACTGCTTTTAAAAGCTTAAATGTATTTTTACTCTGATCTAGATAGTATTGAACTTACCAATTACATTCTGGCCGGGCCTTCTCTGAAGTTCTATAATTACCTCCGAGAGGCGGGTCTGCCCACATTCTCTGAGGCATGCCACCACGGTGCTTTCCTCAAATTCTTTCCTTAGTCTGGAGCCTGCTCTCGTCCCCTCCCTGCCCGGCCATTGTCCAGCTTCCTCTCAGGAGGTCCAGCCCCTTTGATTCCTCCCTCAAGGGAATTCCAGGAATCCCACCTACTTTAACAGATCCACAGGACTCTGAATTTAACTCGCCTTTCCCATGGTGCTCCTTGAAGGCCCAGACCCTCGTATACTCGGAATAGAAGTAAGGGTTGCAAACTCCCATTCCCATGCCTTGCCCAGGGCAGACATGACTAATCAACCACATCACTTTTTCCCACTGAACTCGGACATGGCCTGTGACTCCCCTCACAAGTCCAGCTGTGAACCTTGGGCCCATAGACCGAGCCCCTTTCCACTCCTGCCCCTGCGTCTCTTGTAGCTTCCAAAGTACCAGTGCTGTTCCCAGAAGAGACTCAGAGGGTACCAGTGGTATCCCGAAAATCCAGAAATTACAGACTTCAGGCAAGTTGTTTTGAGGAAATGTCCTATCTTGCTTTAGCCATACACTGGTGGCTGACTCGGGGGCTTGGAAGCGTCAAGGTCTGCTCCAGACAGGGCCTTGGCAAAGTCCAGAAAGGATAATAGGGCAAGAGACGAACAGAGCCCCAAACACCTCTGTGCCGACTAGGGCCGCTTGGCCACCAGGCTGCTGGGGCAGAAGCTCAAGGCCAGAAGCCTGCTGTTACCACCACCAGGAAGTGGAATAACAAGCCTACACAGAGCTCTCCAAGGCCTTGGGAGAACTCAGACCTGGTGGGAGGACGAGGACGGGAGAATGGCTTCTCTGGACGCCTGAGAGACAGCAAGGGGCGGTAGGGGATGCAAGCCTGGGAAGGCGTCCTAAGGCTGAGGCCCTTGAAAATCTCCTTTTGAGGGCAGCTGGGGGACTCAGTTGGTGAAGCAACTGCTTAAGGCTCAAGTCATGATCTTGAGGTCCTGGGATTGAGCCCCATGTCTGGCTCCCTGCTTGGTGGGGGGTCTGCATCTCTCCGCTCATGCTCTCTCTCAAATAAATTTTTAAAATCTTAAAAAAAAAAAGAAATAAAGAAAATCTCCTTCTGCCCCCTAAGAAACACCAGAGTCCCAAAGAAAATATGCCAATGCACTGTGTTGAACTGTTTTCATGAGATTGTTGAGAGGGTTTTTTTCCCCCAACCTCTTTAGGCTTTTTTCCTTTTTCTTTTTTTTGGTGGGGAGAGGGAAGGGCAGAGGGAGAGAATCTTAAGCAGGATCCACGCCCAGCTCAGAGCCCAGGGCAGCGCTCCATCTCAACACCCTGAGATCACGACGTGAGTCAAAATCAGGAGTCCTACACTTAACCATCTCGGCCATCTGGGCACCCCGTTTTATCGTACTTTTTCAAAATCCCTGTAATGACCATATTTTATTTCCAGGGTCAGAAACTGAAAGAGAATAGAAAAGAAGAAGAAGAAAGCAAAAAGACCCCAGAGGGACACGCACGGACGCACGGATCTTTTTAGAAAGCAGTACTAACGCAACCTTCGGAATCAGAACGGAGAAGCATATCATGTCACCCACAAAGAGAGTGGGAATTTGGAAAACTGGAAGCAAACAGAATCTTCCTTTATCAGAGAGCCTGGCATGGTGACTGGTCATGCGCTCATCAAGAAGTCATCTACTCATTCGTCTGTTCATTCAGAAATTGTCTGTGCAGAGCCTACCAAGCACGGGTGGTACAGGAGAGAGGTAAGGACACTCTTGCCCTGGGGGCGGCGTTGGGGACAGAGGTCCACAGACCCTAGTCAATCACCCACACATGGATACAGCATTACCCTGGGGGCTGCCTGCCAGGGGGGAGAGGCTGTGAACCCAGCGAAGGTGCATGAGAGTCTGGGAGGAGGTGGTCCCCTGGGGGTCAGCCCGCTCCTGCATGGGCTCGGTGGTGACAGGGCCTCCTCCCAGCCTGTCCTTGCCCGTCGAGCTGCAGCACTGCCCCACTGCCACGTCCCCCCATGGCTGCTCTCCGTGCCCGGGACTTCCCTAACACACTGCTGCTCCCTATTGCTGGCTGTCTCGACATTAGAGAACTCTGTCCAGCCTGCTTGACCCTGGGGCTGCTCACCTGCAGGACAAATTCTTAAGACCTGGCTCTTCCGACCCCTCCTGGGGCACTCTCAGAGAGCAGAGCTCTGATGAAATTTCGGTCCCTGTTCTGTTTTCCTGTTTTATCACCACAAGGAGACCACGTGCCTCTCCAGTGGGAGTTCGAGCGTTTCCTTTGCTAATTGCCATGGAGCCGGCTCAGGGCTGCACGCTCAGCCCAACACCTTGCTGGGGATGGACAGCGCTAACGGACCGAGTCTTAAGCGATAGGAACGTCTGGGTTCCCCATGTTTAGCCTCCTCGTCTGCTCTGTGATCTTGGAAAGTGCCCTTCCTCTCCACAGAGCTCCATTTCTTCATCTGCAAAAGGGGAGGAAGAGCCTGCGCTTCCTGTGCCGACAAGACCTTCCTCCCTTGGTGTTCAGGAGCCCCCGAGCTCCCCCCCAGACCCTGCTGCTGGGGCCGGCTGCTTGGAGGAGGGTACTTCTCGAGAGGGCGGCCCTTAGTTTTTTGCAAGAGCCGCCTCCTTCCTGGGCCCCAGCCTGCTGCGGTGAACTGAAGCTCACAGAAGAAGTTTGACCCGACCGCACAGCCCCGACCTGAACACCACAAGCCGCGCTGGATTTTCCAGGGCAGCCCTGATTTGGGCTCATTGGTCTCACAGTCTGAATATGATATCTTTGACCACATGGTGCAGTTTGGGGCTCCAAGCCTCGTCAGCTGCATGTCGGGGGTCCCAAGGCGAAGGTTCAAGTGAAGGCTTGCTGTGACCTGTACCATTCTGTGACCTGTACCATTCCCGCAGCTCCACCATTCCCACCATGATGCTTTCATGCGTGGGCCTTCCCTCGCGTCATCCCTACACTCATGGGGCCACTGTGCCTATGGCAGGATCGTTGGGGTCTCTGGACACCAGGACCCTCACCATCTAATTCCTTATGGACTCTGGCAGGGGGATCTTCAGACCTTGGTCACTTGGTGGGAAGCAGAGTTGGGGGAGGGGGCAGTTTTTGGGCTGATGGGTCTTGGAAGGGTACACTGAGGTCATCAGGACAGGGGCTGGACGCAGGCAGAAGCCAGGAGGAGCCCCCTTCCCTCCGGCTGTGTGTGGGCGGATAGAAACAGGAAGCAGAGATGTGACTGGGTTTGGAGACACCAGAGCTGAGTGTGACTTGTGCTCAGCCTGCCCGGCTACCGACTCTTCCCAGAGGCCCCTTTCTCATCTCTGAATGAAGCTAACACCTGCACGGGTTCCGGTGCAGAGCAGAAGCCCCCAGGCCTTCCTGAGTTGGGTGGCCTGGTTCTGCACGCAACAGACTGGGCCTTGGAGCCTTGCCCATCCAAGGCAGCTTTGTGGGCAGCTCGATGGGGCCCCGAAGAAGGGCCCCAGACATCGTACCAGAGGTGGGCAATAGAGACACACAGACGGGACCCAGGCTGAATGGTGTCGGGCATGGGGCTGAGGGCACCTGTGGGGCAGCAGAATTGGGGCCAGAGAGAGTATACAGAGGGCTGGGAGCTGGAAGGCCCTGCAGGGGACGCACCTGCAGGCTTGTAGGGTCACTCGGGCGGGACCCAGCCAGAGCATGGGGTCCCGAACTGCGGGGTCCCGAACGGCACCCTGATTCTCCCTGTGGCCCCAATGTCCAGACACCATAGACCTTGTGCGTCTGTATCTCTGATATGTCCTTACAATCACTCTCCCTGGCCCTGGGCAAACAGCATGGGTCTCTACCCCGTGCAACCTGGAAAAGTCAAAGCAAGGGCCTGCTTTAAGGATTATTATGAAAAGCAATCAAAATGGTACATAGAAAACCACCCACTCGAGGGAGGTGGTCAGTGAAGGGTGGCCACTTTGGCCGAGGGACGGAGTGCAGTGGCCGCTGCAGATCCCAGAAGCCCCCGCAGCCCTGGGCAGAGATGGCTTCCCACCAGTGAGCCCGGTCACATGGACCTGACCTCCCTCTCCTGCTCTGTCTCCCCCAGAGACTTCACAGACTTACCAACAGCACTTTAGAAATGAAATACGGTTACACTGTGCCAGTCTTAGTACGGGGCACGGTCTCAGGCCCTGGACAGACGCCCACACGTTGGATTTCTGGTCCATTTTAATGAGGACATCTGCAGAGAATACTTGACAAGAAATGAGGGCAGTCCTGAATTTCCCAGAACACATGGGCTAAAGTCCTCTGGGTCGTCCCCGACCTTGGCCTCCCGGGGAGGGCAGACAGGGTGGGAAGAAGGGATGGCCCCATCCCAGGGTCCCAGGTCTACACAGCTTGATGAATGATTGTGTGGGCAGCCGATCATCTTGTGATGCTTACCAACTGAGTTCCTTTTGTCTGGTAGATTCTCACATCAGCACACCTTCCCAGTGTCTGCCAGGATCTCTTCCACCCTGAGAAGGTCAACACTGGGCTTGGTGGTTCAGCTCAGCTGTATGAAGGAGGAAACAGGGTCAGAGTGATCGCAGGTGCTGGAGGCGGGATTCGAACTCAGATCTGCTTGCTTCCACCCCATCACGCCCCAGCATGACTGCAGACTGCTGAAGAAGCAAAACCTCGGATTTTAGCAGGCCCAGGGCAGGGGTGCGTCTCAGGCATGACCCCATCATCTCATCACACAGACTCACTTAGAACCTGAAGGTGGAAACTGGAAAAAGTCCAAACCGGTCTGGGAAGAGGTGGGGAGAGGAAGCAGGGGGAGGGGGCAGCGGGTTGAGAGTGCTCTCTGCTGCGTCATTAGGAGAGAGGAAAGGGGTGCTCCTCTCATTTTTCTTAACACAAGCAACACAGGAAGAAAACCATTCGTTATCACACTGTACACTTGAGCGAGCGAGCAGAAACAGCAGTTCTTGTGAAGAAATCTTTGCAAGAGAAGCAACAAGGTAGTCAATGGTTATTTTTTTTCTTTTCTAAGAAATTCTAAATGGGCTCTAGTGAGCAAAAGCATGTTTGAGGGACTTTCTTTTACTTGAGAACCTCCTAAGCTCGCACAATGAGCTGTCAGCCTCTCAGGGCTGAGAGCCTGTTGGCTCATTTGCAGATCCCACTGCCTCGGGGAGGTCTTGGCATACAGTGGGAGGATCATAAGTGCTTGGTGCATGGAAGTGCCATCTGATTACACACCAGGCTGCAACAACTTGTAGGGGCATTGAGGTCCCAAATAGACACATATCAGAATGATCTTAAAACCAGGCCCCAGAGGTGACTTTTTACTATACAGGTCCTCTGGGATAAGAGATGAGTCTTCTCCACCTTCAGATCCCTAAAGCTTAGCCAGGGACCTGTAGTAGGTGCTCCGTAAACGTTGCTCAGTGAATAAAAGCATGGAGGGAGGAAGAGAGAACACTCCGGAAAATAGGAAAGTTCCTTTTTGAATTTTGTCTCATACTCTGCCTGATACGTGTCCACAGGTAGCATTGAAAGTCCGGGTTCTATTTTCCGTCAAAGCCAAGCGCCTCTACTCTCTACTGTGTCCTGGACCCCCAGGGCAGGAGGCACTTGGGGTGGCTTCAGAGGTATCTGGGAGCACAACTGTCAGGGCACTCTGCATGTCCTGATACAGCTGTGAGCTAAGTACAGGGCGCTGGGCCACGTGCTGAAGGCACACAGGCCGCATTCTGTCTACCGGGAACTTAGTTACTCAGCGATTTCATGTTTCAGACCACGGTCACCGCTAGTAAGCCAGCTCGGCTGAGCAGCTGCCGTTCCCCACTGCAGTCACGGGCCTGGCGGTCGGCAGTCTCAGGGGATACTGTGGAGTCATCTCACAGGCAAGACAAGGACTGAAAGGCAGCTTAAATGCCACAGGATTTCTTCTGTAGGCAACCTGAACTTCTCTCCCAGGACAGCCCCTTCTTGGATTCTCACTCAAGTCCTACTGACAATTTACAAACTGTTCGTGACCTGGGAGGGAAGAAACGAATGCTGACTCTACTTATGTTGCTCTGTTTTCTCCACTATCAGGGGAGAATTAAGAAAAGTAGATACTTCAAAACACACGGCAACCTGGGACCCACCATGACGAGGCAGATGGTTTCCGGGGGCGTCGGGGTTCACGAGGACATTCCCGTGGGTCACAGAGCACAGCAAATGCCCAGCGTGAGAGCTGAGCCATGAAAAGTAGGCGAAGTGAACCAAACATTTTTGAAAGGTCTCTATTTGTTTGGGGTAAAGTTGAAAAAACAGCATAATACGACAGGATTTTTACTAGCTGAAACAAAGTATCTTCCAGATTTTCTGATGCTCAAGCTTGTAGCTGTGGTCAGTTCTCCCCATCAGTGCGGTGGTCACGGGCAGCATCTGTCTTGTCCTCAGTATCCTGCTTATCCCCGGGGTGTGTTCCCCAGGGAAGCAGCCCCCTGAAGACCCCTAATTAGAGCCCACCTTCTGAACCAGTCCTTTCATGGACCCATTCTGGTTGTCTGTGGGGCAGGGGGAGGTTGTAGGAACAGGCTTCTGTAAGAAGTGTGGGGTACTCTGCTGTTAGAATAAATTCTTGTTTAAAAGTAAAATCAGGGGGCTCCTGGGGGGCTCAGTCAGTGAAGTGTCTGCTTAAGCCTCAGGTCATGATGCCAGGGTCCTGGGATCGAGTCCCATGTGGTCAGGCTCCCTGCTCAGCCAGGAATCCCATTCTCCCTCTGGGTCCTCCTTTCGTGTGCACACCCTCTCTCTCAAATAAATAAATTTAAAAAAAAAAAAAAGTAAAATCAGTAGCAACTTGGGAGGAAAACCAAGATAAAGAGAGCCTCACGGAAGCAGAGGATGGGACGGGGCTCTTGGATTCCTTGCCAGTCTGTGGCATTGGGGTGCCCAGGAGCCAGCTCCATCACCTCCCACCTCCAGGATGGCACGGACTCCCAGGGGGCGGAGCATGTGAGTCTAGCTGCGGGGGGCGGGGCCAAGCGAAAGCTCATTTAGGAGGTAGGGCAAGGTGTCCCCTGGCAGGTGAGTGGGTGGGACCACAAATGTCTCCTGCTGCTCCCCAGCTTCAGAAACCCACTGGACAGGCTGGAGGCTGAGCCCCGTCCACACCCTTCTGTCCACAGTTCCACACGCCTCTGTGGATGCCTACCTGCATCCCAAGACCAACAGATCTGTACAGTGGCTCTAGAGGGTGGTCATGGGGGGACCGAGGTGCCCCACTAGGGACACCCACCAGGACGGGTAAATACGAGAAGTTCCCTATTATCTTCCACCTGGTAATCTCGCTGGATTCTGTAGACTTCGACTATTTTAACCAGAACCATGACACAGTGACTAATTCATATCTGTTGGCTGAGAAGGAAAGCGTGTCCTGTGGTGGCCACTGCTGTCCCTTCAGAGACAAAAGCTGGTCTGATGGCCTGCAGGTCAGTTTGACTTGAGATCCAGCTTGTCCTGTGATGTCCCCACGAAACCCACCTGAGCCCCTCCTCCTGCCCTGGCTCTTGGTCTCAACCTGGGCCTGTCCCCAGGTTGAGACCTGGGGCAGGGGATGCACTGAAGGCCTGTCGCCTATCTTCAGCTGGGGTACAGGCACAGGCCCCTGACACTGACCGTGCCATCTCATCCCCTCTTCGGGAAGCCCGGGGAGGTGAGGGGACATGCTGAGGGTCCCAAAGCAGTGTGGGTGTTGTCGTCAGCTGCGGTTTGTGGGAGGAGCCAGCCCATACGGTGCTTTCAAAATAAGACATTTTACATTAAAACTTGGGTTTCTGGTGGCTTTTAGAAAACAGAAGGGGCTGGGATCAGGCTCTGGAGGGACGGATGGTGGCTTTGGGCACGGCGTGCACTCGCCAGGCTCCCCTGTGCCCCTTCACCAGCGTTGAGCACTTGGACGGTCAGGATGCCCTGGCCCGTGCCTTGTGAGTGCTCTACTGTCACTGTCTTGAAATTCTTAATACGTTTTGGAAAAAGAGTCCTCATATGTTCACTTGGCCGCAGGCCCTGCAAATTCCACAGCCCTAATCTGGGGAGTGGACAGGTCTCCTCAGAGCCTCCTGGGGGAGGCCGTGGAGGAAGAGGCCAGGACAACAGCTGGGACCTCAGCAGAGGGCACGCTGGTGCTGTCGGGGTGCGGGAGGCTGCCCCCGGGGCTGGATGCCGGTTTGACGGGAAAGTCCTTTGAAAGCCATGAAGTACATAAGAGCCAGGTGTTACATTTATTACTGGTTACTGACCCACGTGTTGGCCAAGTCCTTCAAACATTTATTGAGCATCTAAGTGTGCCAGGCACTGTCGTAGGTGTGGAGGACATAGCAGAGGACAAAGTCCCAGCCTGCAAGCAGCTTCCCTTCTGGTAAGGAGGCAGAAAGCCAGCAAGAACAGGAGTGCGTAATTCATAAGAATGCTCTCGCGCTTCGTAGTAAATGGAAGCAGGCCTGCTTTAGGGGTGAGCTCGCCTGGGACCTTGAGAAGGAAGCTGGCTGCTCAAGTCCTCGTCCAGAGACAGCCCTTGGCCCTGGGAGCCTTAGGAAGGGATGCGGGGTGAGTATGGGCTGACTGCCCCGTGGCCATGCGGCCGGCTCTTCCTGCTTCCAGAAGCTTCTGCTGGCCACTTGCTCCCTCTGGGGTAGCCAGGTCTCACTCGGACGTGCCTGCAGGAGTTGTGGAGGCCTCCGGGCACCTGGGCTAGGCCATCTTTCTCCTCCTTGACTGTGTATATACTAGCTCAGCCAGATCAGGCCTTGACCACTCAACAGAGCCACTGTTGGAGTATTCTGGGAAGATATATTTATGGCAGACTCTTGCTTCCTTCTGTTTTATGTATGACATTTCCCCAAAAGGAAAAAAAAAAAAAAAGCTGGAATGACTGCCATCATTATTCATTCCTTGCTTTTATTTTCCACCCCAGAACCGTCTGTCATCAGAAAACAGTTTACTTTACACCTCTTGGGCTGGTTTCCACATCCAGAGGACACTGGACAGGGGATGGTGGTGACCCCTGGATGCCCCTCCTGCAAGGGGCTGGGGGGAGGGTGGGAGGGGCGGGAGGGCTGTGAATCATCAGCCCCGAGGTCGCTCAGGAGAGAGCTGAGCTGAGCGCTCACAAGAGGAAGACTAGGGAGTGTGGAGATCCCGGTGGACGGTCCCGTCTGGGATGGTGAGACGTAATGGGACAGGCTTCCCCTCCTGCGTCCCCCGTCCCCTGTCCCGCTCCTTGATCCACTCAACTGGGTGAAAATGCAGTGAAGTTCTTTCATGGTGGACGCATCGTCTGTGACATGGGGGCAGGGGAAGTGCCTGTGGTGAAAGCTGGCGCAATGTTGAGGTTCTTCATCTTAAAATCTATGGGATCCCTGGTAGACGAAAGGCAAGAGGGTCTGCGCTGGTAGTGGTTTGTTAGCCAATCTCCCCTGAGGACCCAGTGGGACCAGGTGGGACCCCCACTCCTCGGCACCTGAGGCTGCTGAGGGAGGCCTGAAGGGCGGATGGGGCTGGGGAAATGCAATCACGTCCTAATACACTCACTACTCCGTGTCAGATGTCCAGCCATTGGAGAAACCTCCGGGTTTCTGGGTTGATGCTGAGCTGAGGATCCTGGTCCTTCGTTTAAACTTGGATGAACTTGACCACAATTCGTTGAGCTACAATTTCAGGAAACCTGGACTGAGGAACTTTCAGTCCCAGCAGCTGGAACCCATGCTGTCCTCACACGGTCCCTCGGACTGGACAGCCCGGGCTCTTCCCTGGTGGCGGGGGAGGGGGGCTGTCACTGATGAGGAGCCCCCAGCGGGGCATCAGAAGCAGAGTCACACGGCCAGATCTGCGCTTCTTGATGGATTGCTCCGGGTGTATGCGGGAGGTGGGATCCGATGTGGAACTGGATCGGGGACATTGGTGGGAGATACCATGTCCCCCTAAAATTCAGATGCTGCAAACCTCGCCCTCAATGATGTTTGGAGGTGAGTAGTCTTGAGAGGGGGGGCCCTCACGTCGGGATTAGTGCCCATGTGAAAGAGACCGCAGAGAGCTCCCTCACCCCTTCCGGCCTATGAGGCCACCGCAGGAAGAGCCATCCTCGAAATAACTCTCACCAGACCCCAGATCTGTCAACAACTTGCTCATGGACTTCCAGCCTTCAGAATAGTGAGAAATAAATTTCTCCTGTTTATACTGTAAGCTACTCTGTCTATGCTATTGTCACAGCTGCCAGAACGGACCACGGCAGAGGCCCACTGGTGTAACCTAGAAGGGAGGCAGTGACATCTGGCAGCAGGCAAGGGTTGAAGGGTGTGGGCACGGCGAGCTCCTAAGAAACATGCAGGGAACAGAAGCTGAGCAAGGAAGCGAAAATCCCACTCTGGTAAAGTTGCCATGTAAATTGCCCTTGCTTCATGTTTCCTTTCAAGCGTGGGAAGAACCAGCCCTCCACGTACCATTTACCGCAAACCCCTGGTCTCTCTCTGCCCTTCCCTAACTCCGCCCTGGAGGACAGCACACACTGTGGTCTGCTGGTCCACATTCCAAGGTTTAGGGGAGCTGGCATCTGCCAGCCTCCCCATATGGAGCCTGCCCTGGTCCAGGGCTGACTAGAGTGGGGAACTCCTCGATTCCAGGATAAGCCACATTCTCCCATATCCGCTTTACACATAACAGAGATGGCAATTTGACATCCATATATCTTATTCCTCACTTTTAATCTCTTAATTTGTTCAGAAGCTGGATGAGGAAAACAAGCTTGTAATTTATGGCCTCCCTCACACACCAGATTTAATCTAAGCGGTGCTTTGGTCCTAATTCCCAACCTCTGCTAAACTGGGTTGAACCAAGTACAGAATTTCTTTGGCCGAGGCTAGACATCGATGCCCTTTGATTCCCCTAGATCCCAACGCCCCAGTTAAAGCAGAAAACTTTAGCTCGAGGCAAACCCTCAGGGCAGCCTCAGGAGGCAAAGAGAGGTAGAACATGTTTGCCCCATGAAGGATCAGGAACATTCTCAAGATGGACCCCATAAGGCATCATGGTCCAGTCGGTGTCTGGGAAACCAATGCATTAGACCAACATGATTTCTCCTTATGAAGAAGTGAGCAGAGCGACCATCGTTTGGGGGAGGGACAAGGAGGGACTTGAGGCCACCCTCTCCCCCGGGAAATGGGAAGGTGAGGGAGACCCATGGAACGTGGTGGAAGCAGTTGAGGGCAGGGGACGAGATGGGGATCTGAGAGGGATCTCGGGGATCCCTGATTTGGGAGCCTGAGCAGATGGATGTGCCATTCATGAGAGGAGACAGCCACTGAGGACTTGTCAGGGCTGGGCCAGGAGGGCTGATCCCCTGTACATTCTAGAAGCGGGTATGGTGCATGCCCTTGTTCCAGAGGCTGGAGAGTGGCTGAAGCTAACCAAACAGGAGAGATCAATAAAGCTGAATCAATTGAAGCGGTAAGAAGCTGGACGTCTGATTGATTTTGTAGCTAATTCAGGGAACACCGCTGTGTCACATGGGGTGCTCTGGCCTGAAGGGACACTGAGCAATTAACGAAGCAGATCTGGGCCTGCCCTTGGGAGCTGACCAGGGTTTCTCCGGGTCTGTCTTGCATGCTGGCTCCTTTGAGGCTCGAGAGTAGAAGAAACGAATTCTCCTTTTCAGGGGACACTTGTCGGTGCCAGCTTGCTATTGATATGAGCCTTAGGGAGGTGAGCGGGGAGCCACGTCCAACGACAAGAAATTGCACCATCAGCCAGAAATGGAAAGTCTAAGTGGGGTCCTTTTTGCCTCCTTTTGCATGATTAAAAACCTTTAGTATAAATCTACATATATTTGTACATCTCTACCAGGGGGTGGATAAAAGGGCCATATCTAGGGCTTCACTCCCGAATGCTAAATAAACGTCGACTTACCCATGTCCTTCCCCCACCTGTGTCCCCATGAGCACCAGGAGGGCTCAGTGCCCTAATTCCCGGTGTGACTGCATGGAAGGGTCTTACCTGGGGACTCACCTTGTTTGGGGAGGAAAGCACCCAACCACTACTGTTCTTCGACAAGACATCTCACTTTGCACAGCCTGTTTCCACTAGACTCAATAGGCTGGTCCGGCTCAGCCGTCTCTGCCTCGGACAGTGCATCAGAATTCCCTGGGGAGCTTTAAAAACCCAGCCTTGGGGTTCCAGGTCTGGAGATTCTTGATTCACTGAGTCTGGGGCTAATGAACAGCCCTTCTCTGCCGGTGGTTCTGGGGCAGCAGGAAGCCGGGACGAAGCCAGGTAACAACAGCCTATCCATGCGGGATAGAGAAGGTAGCCCTGTAAAGGGTGAGCCTGAGGACCCCCGCTATGACTTTCAGCAGGGGGATCAGGGCAGCTGTGGGCTTTGGCCTTGGAGAAGGCCCAGGGTGCCCTCCAGTGCCTGAGTGAGAACGAGCTCGAGACAACAGGAAGCCCCGGCTTCCTCCTTCTGGCATCTGAGGAAATAAGTCAGGCCCACCCACCAGAGAAGCTCCGGGTGCCTGAGACCCCGTGAGACCCCTCAAGGATCAGATGCACCTGTCTGGGTGACAGGGTCTCTAGTTGGGGGTTTCCAGCGTTGGGAGCCTTGGAATAAAGGTTGTTGTAAGGACTCAGGACAGTAGTCGCTCCAGAGGGCTTGTACGTAAGATTTCTCTGCCCCGTCCGTGACCGTGCTCTGGCGGGAAGCAGGTGCTTCCTGCTGCTCCCCGTGCTGCCTTTTCTACAGCCTTCCCGACACCTGCTCCCATCTTCCTGGCCCTCTGCACATGCTGCCAGGGCCCATTCCCGGATTCAGGCTCAGTCAAGGGAGAAAGCTGGTCTGTCCTCTGTGGCTGGAGCTCTAGCCCCAACACGCCTGTCTCCAGGGGCAGGGCCACAGATCTGCCTTAGGAGCCCAGCCACGGTGCTGGGGACAGGTGACAAGCAACAGTTAGAGCTGTAAAGAGGTCTTTGCAGCCTGCCCTGGGCTGGGTGTTGGAGCCAGGCACGGCCTGAGGAGCACAGAACACGACCCACTCAGAATTCCCATTGGGAACTGCATGCACAGCCATCCAAGCCTTGCCCAGGGTTTGGAGGTGCACTCCTGGTGTCTGGCGCGCGCTGGGCGTAACAGTGCAGCTCCACTGACGCCAGGAGGCACATCTAGCTCTTATGCTCTTGGGAGACCAAACCTGGGGACAGGGGAACACAGCTGGTTCCAGAAAACCTGGGGTGCCCAGCAGGTTAGCAGAAGCTAACAGTGAGCGTTCTGGGGTGCTCTGTCACCCTGGAACTTCTCCAAAGAGTGGCCTGCCCTCGCCTCCTATAGCAGCTCTGTCCCTTGCCTGCTGGCTTGGCAGGGGTGTTGCCACCCTTGAAAGGCAACCCAGGTCTGGCTTGGGGTCCATGGGGCTTCCAAGTGCTTTTTAACCTGGACACAGGAGTCTCTCTACAAGGGGGTCATGGTAAGAAGCATGAAGGGATTCCAGAGTCTCTGGTCAGTTTCTGGGACCATTTCTCAAGTGTCCTTGGCCAGAGCTGCTCCAAGGGGTCATGCAGTGGTGCTGACCAAGGCTCTCCCGGAGGCAGGCGGGGAGCTCCCTCCTCCTCCCACAGATGGAAGCGCTGGGAGGTCATTTGACTCCTGCGGAACATTCCCCCCCCCCCCCAACAGGACTGCTGATTTCCAGCTGACCACTGAAAACTGAAAACGCATTCCAGGTCGGCTTTAGCCATCACCAGGGAAACTGCCTAGAGACCGTGTGAGCAGCTTGAGGTAGGGCTCTGCCTAATGCCGCCTGTCTGACGGCTTGCTGAGCCGCTCAGCGGGAGACGACCTTGAGCCACTTTGCTTACCATTTCTATGACCTGAGGACAACGCCCATGCAAAGTGGGGGTGGTGAGGGACTTAGGGGGCCCGGACGGTTCCGGCAGGCGCCCCAGTGCTGGGGACCAGGACTGCAGCCCATGAGAGGCTTCCCCGCCTCATCTCCTGTGGGGATCAACTTAGTGGCCACTCGCGCGAACCCGCCGTCCCTGATGAAGGCCGCACAGCCCAGGGACAAAGCACGTTTACCTCTGTGTCCCTGACCTGCTCCCTACTGCTCTGTTTTCATGTTCAAATGTTCACCTGTGGTCAATACCAGGGGCTCACAGTCTCTTTTCCTAAAGATAGAATTCCCAGAGGGAAAAAAGGGGGTCAATGGATATAGGAATTCTTCTGACACTGGCAACAATATACGTTCCAAAGTATGTGTGTGACTTTATGTTACCATTGATGTATGAAGAGAGCCCACATCCCCCTGGTTCCGCTGGGTATTCTTATTCTAAAAGTATTTTCCTGGGGCACCTGGGGGGCTCAGTCAGTTAAGCGTCCAAGTCTTGATTTCGGTTCAGGTCATGAGCTCAGGGTCGTGAGTTCGATCACTGAGTGGGACTCCACACTGAGCATGGAGTCTGCTTGGGACTCTCTCTCTCCCTCTGCCCCCAACCGTCCCTGCACATTCTCTCTCTCAGAAAAAAAAAAAAAAAAAAAAAAAAAAAGATTTAACATGTTAGGAT
This sequence comes from Mustela nigripes, assembly GCF_022355385.1. Taxonomy (NCBI): domain Eukaryota; kingdom Metazoa; phylum Chordata; class Mammalia; order Carnivora; family Mustelidae; genus Mustela; species Mustela nigripes. The sequence goes on along the minus strand of NC_081566.1, from coordinate 28,663,482 downwards.
AGGGCCCTAGCCATTCTTCCCTATACCTGCTGCACTTTCTCTGGTCTTCCCCATCACGTTAGGGGTCACCACATTCCACCGAGCCCTGATCCTGAGTCCTTCTGGATTCCTCTTTTTCCTTAATCCCACAAAACTCATCCACCAGCCAGGCTCCCTCCCCTGGCCCTTCCCAGCCACCCAAACTGGGAGAGGCCCCCCTGCCCTGTCACTCTTTATCACGTGGCACCATATTTGCGTCCCCATAGCGCTTGCTACCATCAGTAATGCCCTCATTGGGGCGTCTGGGTGGCTCAGTGGGTTAAGCCTCTGCCTTCAGCTCAGGTCATGGTCTTGGGTCCTGGGATCGAGCCCTGTATCGGGCTCTCTGCTCAGCAGGGGGCCTGCGTCTCTCTCTCTGCCTACTTGTGATCTCTTTCTCTCTGTGTCTCATAAATAAATAAAAATCTTAAAAAAAAAAAAAAAAGAAATGCCCTCGTTAGTTTGTAAACCTGTTTTTTATCACCTGTCCCTTCTCTAGATTCTGAAGTCTGGAGTGTAAGCTCTCCAAGGTCAGGTGCCTTGTCTTTTGGTCCGTCACTTACACCCAGTGTCTGGAGCAGTGTCTGTTCTTTAGTGTGAGTTCAGTGAATGAGTGAACAACTTGCCCCCGTAAGCCTATTTATTTTATATTAAGATTCCATTTATTTATTTTAGAGAGTGAGACAGCGCAGGAACGGGAAGGAGGGACAGAGGGAGAGAGAGAGAGAATCCTAAGCAGACTCCCAGCTGAGCCCACAGCCCAGTGCTGGGCTTGATCTCACCACCCTGAAATCATGACATGAGCCAGAATCAAGAGTTGGACTCTCAGCTGGGGGGAGCCACCCAGGCGCCTCATGTAAGACTATTTGAATTCACGCTGTGGAGACCTCAGACAGGAGATTCGAGCATTGGCTTTGGGGGCGCATGTCCACCCCTTTCTGTCTGATCTTGAGCAAGTTATTCAACATCTCTTTGTCTCGGTTTACTCACCTTTAAAAGTGAGAACAATGGGACCATTTTCATAGGATTGGAAGATACGGGAGACAGTGTGGACCAAGGGCTTAAAAATAGAGACTTAGAGGGGCGCCTGGGCAGCTCAGTGGGTTAAGCCTCTGCCTTCTGCTCAGGTCATGATCTTGGGGTCCTGGGATCGAGCTCTGCATCGGGCTCTCTGCTGGGCAGGGAGTCTGCTTCCCCCTCTCTCTCCGCCTGTCTCTGTGTCTACTTGTGATCTCTCTCTCTGTCAAATAAATGAATAAAAGCTTTTAAAAAAAATAGGGACTTTGGGACACCTGGGTGGCTTAGTGGTGTAAGCCTCTGCCTTTGGCTCAGGTCATGATCTCAGGGTCCCGCATCAGGCTCTCTGCTCAGCGGGGAACCTGCTTCCCTCTCACCCTCTGCCTGCCTCTCTGTCTACTTGTAATTTCTCTCTCTTTCTGTCAAATAAATAAATAAATAAATAATCTTAAAAAGAATAGATACTTAGATAATCAACTCTCAGCGAATGTTAACCCTGGTCAACATTTCTTTATGATGTTCCCATGTGGTTTCCAGACTCAGTGGTTACTGCCTTCTTTTCATTAAAGCCTTAATAGCTATTCCATTATATTTTATTTTCATTTCTATGATATGCTTGTAAAAATTACTTTGAAAAATGTTTACTTTTTGGCACCTGGGTGGCTCAGCCCGTTAAAGCCTCTGCCTTCCGGTCATGATCCCTGGGCTCCCTGCTCAGAGGAGCATCTGCTTCTCCCTCTCTCTGCCCCTCAACCCCCTCACCACTGGTGCTAATCCAATAAATACATAAGATCTTTAAAAAATGAAAAATCAAAGACATTTGCTCTTGAATTCATATGGAGCTTACTTTGCTGTATTAAATGGAGTGAACTTCCAACGCTCTCGGAGGCATTTGTTGGTTCATCTGTCCCGTTTGCTGGGCTTTCTGTAGCACTCATTCCATGGGCACAAAGGACGGGACATCTTTCCTGGCTTCCAGGTCTGGCCCCCTGATCCCTCGTGGGCTTGTGCTGTCACAATGTGCACATTGGACCTCCAAACCTTGCTCGTGTCTGCAAGGCTCAGGCATCCCCCGCAGATTTCAGACACATTACATCCATTTTGGACGCGTTTGTTCTGGTTCCAGTCCCTTCCAAGACTACGTGCATATCTTACCCTTGGCTTCCCTAAGACACCAGTTTATCTTGATCTGTCTCTTCTTCACTTGAGCCAATTCAAACAGGTTTCTGTAACTTGTGACCAAAGGAGTCCCAAAGTAAACTCCACCCTAATGATGGCCCAAGGAACATACCCAGACCATGAGGCTCCATTCCTAAGCGACATGGAGATTAAAATGCAGTTTCTAATATGTCATCGGAAAATTAGCCACCCCTGAGGGTCAGCAAAGGACAGGAAAGCCTTCAGGCCATGTGCACATCAAACCACACCCTTCCACCCCTCTGGCTCCTTGAAGGCGGTGGGCACCTCAACGCTGTACTTCATATCGGATGAATCCAGAAAGGCAGCTAGTTGTCTCTGACCTGCTCAGCTGAGCAACAGACTGGGGTCGAGACCCCAAAAATAATGTGCGTGCAAGTCCTTGTAAAAACCATATTCAACATGTTTGAATGTGTTTAATGTGTTTCAGGATCTGAAACACTTTGAAAATATCAATATGGTTTCTGAACCTATAAAAGGGATGAGCATAGAGATCGCCCTATAGCCGCCCTTGAGCCTAGCTGGTCCTCTACCTCTTGTTTGGTTTTAGAAATTCTTGACAGTAGCTTGGTTTTTCTGAGTAGTTTATTCTTGTTTTTTTGGGGGGAGGGTAGGGTGTTTGTTTCTTAGACGCTAAGTATAGGAAGGAAAGTCTATCACAGGATGTGTGTTCTGGATTCTTGTTATGATTGGTTTGCTGTCCTAGAGAAGGCAAGGGAAGCAAGGAAAGGGAAAAGATGGACTGATACGAAAGAGCAGAGAATGTGTGGCGGGACTCCCCAGGCAGAGGGAGGGAAGAGTGACTCAGTCTGACGCTCCATCTAGGCAGGAAAACCCTCCGAGTTTGCGCACTTCCCATCAGCCCTGCACCTGCTGGGATCTTGTGGCTGGCCCGGACTCTGTACAATCACATGGTGTCCCCAGCACAGGACACCCTGGGGCCTTTTTCCTACTCAGTCGGATGCCAGAGGGTGTGGCCATCTTCCAGTTACAGACGGAGCCAACAGCTGCCACCCTGCCCTTGTTTGTGCTGGACTTAAAGGACGTCACTTAAAGCACGTCAAAATGCTTGCACACAACAAAGAGATCCAGCCTAAGAAGGGGGTCAAGTCTTTTTGATTTATCCAAAACGGCACAAAACAACTTAGGAAATGAAAGCTCTGACCTCTTAACCCCCCACCTTTGTGCAGCGTCCACACTGACTGCTGTCCTGTGCCCTGCGCTTCTTTGTCTTCGCCACACATCTGCCGTGCTTCTTATAGGAAGACTCCTGGGGTTACCACATCTTCAATCTTTCCTCTTCCTCTGCCTCCTGGGAGGCGACAACAGGTGATACTAGGGAAACCCACTCCATGCATGTAGAGGGAACGTGACCCCCCACCCCAGAAGATGGGCTCAGACCATTGTAAACACTGAAACACTGAGCTAGGAAGGGAGAAGGATCCTTCTGCCTCCTCCTCTGGTGGGGCTCCTCATTAGTGGACAGGTCGGGTGAAACAGGGGTTGTCTAGTTTGGCTCTCCTAGCTCTCTGGTAGTAGCAGATGCTGATTTTATCAGGAAGCACTGGTCCCCTGGTTTTCACCATGTGGTTATTCAAACATTCGGAGCAATAATTTACATACAACCCAGGAACGATCCTCCCCAATTCAAATGAGTTACTGCTAGAGGACATCTTTTTTCCATAACCTGGAGATTTGGTTGAAGATGATTGGGTCTTCCAGGAAAGAAAGGGCACATGATCAGCTTAGGTGGGTGCCTGAAGCCTACCTTTCCCCTATTGTTTAATGGTCCTCCACAGTCCAGATCACTCATCTCCAGAGTAAATTCCCCATGGCTCTCTCTGGTGCCTGATGTCCTGGGAATTATCTGAGTGAATTGACCATACCTGCTAGAGAAGCGCCTGTCCATTTCTTGATTGGATTCTTTGTTCTTTGGGTATTGAGTTTAATAAGTTCTTTATAGATTTTGGATACTAGCCCTTTATCTGATATGTTGTTTGCAAATATCTTCTCCCATTCTGTCAGTTGTCTTTTGATTTTGTTGACTGTTTCCTTTGCTCTGCAAAAGCTTTTGATCTTGATGAAGTCCCAATAGTTCATTTTTGCCCTTGCTTCCCTTCCCTTTGGCGATGTTTCTAGGAAGAAGTTGCTGCGGCTGAGGTCAAAGAGGTTGCTGCCTGTGTTCTCCTCAAGGATTTTGATGGATTCCTGTCTCACACTGAGGTCTTTCATCCATTTTGAGTCTATTTTTGTGTGTGGTATAATGAAATGGTCCCCTTCCATTCTTTTGCATGTAGCTGTCCAATTTTCCCAACACCATTTGTTGAAGAGACTTTTTTCCCATTGGATATTTTTTCCTGCTTTATCAAAGATTAGTTAACCATAGAATTTAGGGTCAATTTCTGGTTTCTCTATTCTGTTTTATTGATTTATGTGTCTATTTTTGTGCCAGTACCATACTGTCTTGATGATTACAAATTTGTAATAGAGCTGAAGTCTGGAACTGTGATGCTGCCAACTTGGGTTTTCTTTTTCAACATTTCTCTGGCTCATCAGGGTCTTTTCTGGTTCCATATACATTTTAAGATTATTTCTTCAATTTCTTTGAAAAAAGTTGATGGTATTTTGATAGGGACTGCATTAAATGTGTAGAGTGCTCTGGAGAGCATAGACATTTTCATAATATTTGTTCTTCCAATCCATGAGCATGGAGCATTTTTCCATTTCTTTGTATCTTCCTCAATTTCTTTCATGATAACTTAATAGTTTTCTGAGTACAGATTCTTTGCCTCAATGGTTAGCTTTATTCCTAAGTATCTTATGGTTTTGGGTGCAATTTTAAATGGGATCAACTCCTTAATTTCTTTTTCTTCTGTCTTGCTGTTGGTGTATAGAAATGCAACTGATTTCTGTGCATTGATTTTCTATCCTGACACATTATTGAATTCCTGTATGAGTTCTAGCAGTTTTAGAGTGGAGTCTTTTGCATTTTCCACATAAAGTATCATATCATCTGCGAAGAGTGAGCGTTTGCCTTCTTTGACGATTCAGGTGCCTTTTATTTCTCTTTGTGCTCTGATTGCTGAGACTTCTAGTACAATATTGAATAGTAGTTGTGAAAGTGGACATCCTTGCCATGTTCCTGACCTTAGGGGAAAAGCTCTCAGTATTTCTCCATTGAGAAATATATTTGCTGTTAGTTTATCATAGGTGGCTTTGATGATATTGAGGTATGACCCCTCTATCCCTATACTGTGAAGAGTTTTGATAAGGACAGGATGCTGTACTTTGTCAATTGCTTTTACAGCATCTATTGAGAATAACGTATGGTTCTTCTTATTTCTTTTATTAATGTATTGTATCACATTGATTGATTTGTGGATGTTGAACCAACCTTGCAGCCCAAGAATAAATCCCACTTGGTTGTGGTGAATAATCCTTTTAATGTACTGTTGGATCCTATTGGCTAGTAGATGATATGATACTTTATGTGGAAAACAGAAAAGACTCTGCTCCAAAAGTGCTGGAACTCATACAGGGATTCAGTAATGTGTCAGGATAGAAAATCAATGCACAGAAATCAGAATTTTGCATCCATGTTCATCAGAGATATTAGTCTGTAATTCTCCTTTTCGATGGGGTCTTTGTCTGGTTTTGGGATCAAGGTAATGCTGGCCTCATAAAATGAGTTTGGACGTTTTTCTTCCATTTATATTTTTTGGAACAGTTTCAGGAGAATAGGTATTAATTCTTCTTTAAATGTTTGGTAGAATTCCCCTGGGAAGCCATCTGGCCCTGGACTTTAGTTTTTTGGGAGGTTTTTGATGACTGCTTCAATCTCCTTACTGGTTATGGGTCTGTTGAGGTTTTCTATTTCTTCCTGGCTCAGTTTTGGTAGTTTATATGCCTCTAGGAATTCATTTTTTTTTTAAGATTTTAATTATTTACTTGACAGAGATCACAAGTAGACACAAGAGAGGCAGGCAGAGAGAGAGGAGAAAGCAGGCTCCCCGCCAAGCAGAGAGCCCGATGCGGGGCTCGATCCCAGGACCCTGGGATCATGACCTGAGCCAAAGGCAGAGGCCTTAACCCACTGAGCCACCCAGGCGCCCCGAATTCATCTGTTTCTTCCAGATTGTCAAATCTGCTAATGTATAGTTGCTCATAATATGTTCTTATAATTGGTTGTATTTGTTTGGTGTTAGTTGTGATCTCTCCTCTTCAATTCATGATTTTATTAATTTGGGTCCTTTCTCCTTTTTGATATGTCTGGCCAGGAGTTAATCAATCTCATTAATTCCTTCAAAGAACCAGCTCCTAGTTTTATTGATCTGTTCTACTGTTATTTTGGTTTCTATTTCATTGATTTCTGCTCTGATCTTTATTATTTCTCTTCTCCTGCTGGGTTTAGGCTTTATTTACTGTTCTTTCTCTAGCTCCTTTAGGAGTAGGGTTAGGTTGTGTATTTGAGACCTTTCTTATTTCCCGAGAAAGGCTTGTATTGCTATATATTTTCCTCTCAGGACTGCCTTTGTGGCATCTCAAAGATTTTGAATAGCTGTGTTTTCATTTTCATTTGTTTCCATGAATTTTTAAAATTTCCCTTTAATTTTCTGGTTGACCCATTGATTTTTTTAAAGGTTTTTAAAAAAATTTATTTATTTGACAGACAGAGATCACAAGCAGGCAGAGAGGCAGGCAGAGAGAGAGGGGGAAGCATGCTCCCCACTGAGCAGAGAGCCTAATGTGGGGCTTGATCCTAGGACCCTGAGATCATGACCTGAGCCAAAGGCAGAGGCATTAACCCACTACACCACCCAGGCGCCCTGACCCATTCATTCTTTAGTAGGATGCTCTTTAGCCTCCATGTATTTGCGTTCTTTCCAACTTTCCTCTTCTGATTGAGTTTTAGCTTCAGAGCATTGTGGTCTGAAAATTTTCAGGGAATGATTCCAATCTTGTTCTGAATAGATCTGTGATGTCCATCTGATTCAGTGTGTCATTTAAAGCCTTTATTTCCTTATTGATATTTTGCTTAGATGATCTGTCCATTTCAGTGAGGGGAGTGTTAAAGTTTCCTACTATTATTCTATTATTGTCAATGTGTTTCTTTGATTTTATTATTAATTGGTTTATATAATTGGCAGATCCCAAGTTAGGGGTATAGATATTTAAAATTGTTAGATCTTTTTGTTGAACTGACACTTTAATTATGATATAGTGTCCTTCCTCATCTCTTATTATATTCTTTGGATTAAAATCTAATTTATCTGATATAAACATTGCCACCCAGCTTTCTTTAGATGTCCATTAGCATGGTAAGTTGTTTCCCACTCCCTCACTTTAAATCCGGAGGTGTCTTTGGGTCTAATATGAGTTTCTTGTAGATAGCATATTGATGGGTCTTTTTTTTTTTTTTTTTTATCCATTCAGTACCCCATGTCTTTTGACTGGGACATTTAGCCCATTTACATTCAAGGTAACTATTGAGAGGTATGAATTTAGTGTCATTGTATTGCCTGTAAGGTGACTGTTAGTATATATTGCCTCTGTTCTTTCTGGGCTGTTACCTTTAGGCTCTCTCTTTGCTTAGAGAACCCCATTTAGTATTTCCTATAGGGCTGATTTGGTGACCACAAATTGTTTGAGTTTCTCTTTGTCCTGGAAGTTCTTTATTTCTTCTTCTATTTTCAATGACAACCTAGCTGGATATAGTATTCTTGGCTGCATATTTTTCTCATTAAGTGCTCTGAATATATCATGCCAGTACTTTCTGGGTTGCCAGGTCTCTGTGGATAGGTCTGCTGCCAATCTAATATTTCTATCATTGTAGGTTATAAACCTCTTGTCCTGAGCTGCTCTCAGGATTTTCTATTTGTCTCTGAGACTTGTAAGTTTTACCATTAGATGACGGGATGTTGACCTATTTTTACTTATTTTGAGAGGGTTTCTCTGCATTTCCTGAATTTTGATGCTTGTTTTCTTCCCTAAATTGGAGAAGTTTTCTGCAATAATTTGCTCCATTATACCTTCTGCCCCCCTCTCTCTTTCTTCTTCTGGGACCCCAATTACTCTAATATTGTTTCATCTTATACATCATTTATCTCTCAAATTCTCCCCTCATGATCCAGTAGTTGTTTATCTCTTTTATATCACTAATTCTCTCTTCTGCTTCATTTATCCTAGCAGTAAGAGCCTGCATTTTTCATTATACTTCATTAATAGCTTTTTTTTATTTCAACTTGGTTAGATTTTAGTTCTTTTATTTCTCCAGAAAGGGATTTTATTTCTCTAGAAAGGGATTCTCTAGTATCTTCTATGCTTTTTTCCAGTCCAGCTCAAATCCTTACATTCGTCATTCTAAACTCCAATTCTGACATTTTACTAGTGTCCATATTGATTAGGTCCCTAGCAGTTGGTACTGCATCTTGTTCCTTTCTTTCTTTTTTCTTTCTTTCTATCTACCTTTCTTTCTTTTTGAGGTGACTTTTTCTGCCTTGTCATTTTGTCCAGAGAAGAGTAGAAAAAATGAGAAAACAAAATACTAAAAGGGTAACTATGACCCCAGAAAAAATATATACTTATGAAATAAGAAGAGACCCAAAACTGGGGGGAGAAGAAAGGAGAAACAAAAAAATATGCATATATATGATTAAGCTGGTGAATACAACAGAACTACACACTTGATTTTGGGTGTATTTTGGCCCATTAGAAGAAACTGCCTCCCAAAATTTTAAAGAAAGAAAAACTTACATATATACAAAAATAAGGGTAAACACGATGAAGGGATGGAATATGACTATAAAGATGAAAATTTTAAAAAGATTTAAAAAAAGGAATTGATAAGGGGCACCTGGGTGGCTCAGTGGGTTAAGCCTCTGCCTTTGGCTCAGGTAATGATCTCAGGATCCTGGGATCAAGCCCCACATTGGGCTCCCTGCTCAGCAGGGAGCCTACTTCCCTTTCTCTCTGCCTACTTATGATCGATCTCTCTCTCTGTTAAATAAATAAATAAAATCTTTATTAAAAAAGGAATTGATAAGGGGGAGTAGTCAAGATGGCAGAGAAGTAGCAGGCTGAGACTACATCAGCTAGCAGGAGATCAGCTAGATAGCTTATCTAAAGATTGCAAACACCTGCAAATCCATCGGCAGATCGAAGAGAAGAAGAACAGCAATTCTGGAAACAGAAAAACAACCACTTTCTGAAAGGTAGGACTGGCGGAGAAGTGAATCCAAAACAACGGGAAGATAGACCCTGGGGGGAGGGGCTGGCTCCCAGCAAGCGGCGGAGCAACAGAGCACAAAATCAGGACTTTTAAAAGTCTGTTCCGCTGAGGGACATCACTCCAGAGGCTAAACTGGGGCGAAGCCCACGCGGGGTCAGCGTGGCCTCAGGTCCCGCAGGGTCACAGAAGGGTTGGGGGTGTCTGAGTGTCGCAGAGCTTGCGGGTATTGGAATGCAAAAGCCAGCTACAAAGACAGAGCCAAAAATAAGCTCACAGCTCGGGGGTACCTTGAACCAGCCGCAGGCTCGGTGTGCTCGGAGCACAGCCGGAGGTCAGGCAGATGGAAGTTTCTGGGCGCTGTTCTCTGAGGGCGCACTGAGGAGTGGGGCCCCGGGCTCT
>NC_081566.1:28647399-28648623 GCF_022355385.1 Mustela nigripes | reverse complement strand
GGGGAGGGTATGTGCTTTGGTGAGTGCTGTGAAGTGTGTAAACCTGGCGATTCACAGACCTGTACCCCTGGGGATAAAAATATATGTTTATAAAAAATAAAAAATTAGGGGCGCCTGGGTGGCTCAGTGGGTTAAAGCCTCTGCCTTCGGCTCAGGTCATGATCCCAGGATCCTGGGATCGAGCCCCATGTCAGGCTCTCTGCTCCGCAGGGAGCCTGCTTCCTCCACTCTCTCTCTCTCTGCCTACCTGTGGTTTCTCTCTCTCTGTCAAATAAATAAAATCTAAATAAATAAAAATAAAAATAAAAAATTAATTAAAAAAGGAATTGATAAGATAAGAAGTTGATTGAAAAATAAAGAAAAAATGAAGAGAGAATGTGATCAGGCTGGAGACTAGAACAAAGCCATATGCTAAATTTAGGGTATATTTTGGTCTGTTAGAAGAAACAGTCTCCCAAAATTTTAATGAAAGAAAAAAACTTATATGTGTACAAAAATAAAGTTAAATACAATGAAGGGATAGATTATGATTATAAAAATGAAAATTAAAAAAGATTTTTAAAAAAGGTATTTAGAACATAAAATAGTTAAAATAGGTTAAAACAAGAAAAAGGAAAAAATTTTAAAAATAGAAAAAAAATAATGAAACTTAAAAAATATTAACTTTGAAAGACTAAAGAACCATGAGGGAAAAAGCCAAGAATTCTACATGCTGTATTCCCCTAGCACTGGTGTTTTTTCTCATTTATCAGTATACCTGGTCTTGGCTGGTTGTTCTTGCTGATCTTCTGTGGGAGGGGCCTGTTGCTGTGATTCTCAAATGTCTTTGCCTGAGGCAGAATTCCTCCATCCTTGCCAGGGACTGGTCTAAGTAATCTGCTCAGATTTGCTCTTGGAGCTTCTGTTCCCTGAAGGCTTTCCATACTGCTTTGGAGAATGGGAATGAAAATGGCAGCTTCCCAATCTCCAGCCTGGAGGAACTGAGAGCTCAGGGCCCCCTCCTCAGTGTGCCTTTGGAGAAAAGCAGTCAATCCCTCCCATCTCCCTGGTGTCCAGCTGCACTCAGAGCTCAACTGGCTGTGATGAAGCATTTCTATCTCTGGTGCATGGACCTGTTCAGAGTCTCCAAACCCAGCATATTTCTTTTTTTTTTTTTAAAGATTTTATTTATTTATTTGACAGAGAGAAATCACAAGTACACTGAGAGGCAGGCAGAGAGAGAGA
>NC_081566.1:28573580-28647299 GCF_022355385.1 Mustela nigripes | reverse complement strand
GATGCGGGACTCGATCCCAGGACCCTGAGATCATGACCTGAGCCGAAGGCAGCGGCTTAACCTACTGAGCCACCCAGGCGCCCCAAAACCCAGCATATTTCTGCAGCACGCTCTACTGTGGCTCCTCCAAGTGGAGGAAGGAGGGAGTCTCTCCACATCTGCCACTTGTGGGGTCCCTGCTCGAAGAGCAGTGGTCCGACTGTACCAGGGATCATGGTTTAAGATAACTCTGAGCTGAGAGCACACTCTTTGGCTCCCTGTTTGCAGTTGGCTTCCCCACTCCAATACCTGGGGCCTCTGCCACACTCACACACCCCCGTTCTTTCTGTGACCCTGAGGGACCTGAGACCACACTGTCCCAGAGAGAGCTCCATCTTCCCCCCCACCCCTGCTTATCCTCTGAAGCGACATCCCTCTGTGGAGCAGACTTCTAAAAGTTCTGATTTTGGGGTGCCTGGGTGGCTCAATGGGTTAAAGCCTCTGCCTTCAGCTCAGGTCATGATCCCAGGGTCCTGGGATCGAGCTCCGCATCAGGCTCTCTGCTAGCAGGGAGCCTGCTTCCTCCTCTGTCTCTCTGCCTGCCTGCCTACTTGTGATCTCTGTCAAATAAATAAATAAATAAATAATCTTTAAAAATTTTTTTAAAAATAGATAATGAGCTCAATTTTATAAAAGTTACAATTTTGTGCTCTGCTGCTTTACCGCTTGCCCCTCCTCCCGCATTTTCTCTTCCTGTAAATCACCTCAGATTCACTTCTCCACACGTCCTGCCTTTCAGAAAGGGTTGGTTTTCTGTTCAGAGAATTGCTGCTATTCTTCTCTTTGATCTCCTGTTGCGTTTGTAGGTGTTCAGTGTGGTTTGATAACTATCTAGCTGAATTCCTGGGACCAGATGAAACATAGGTCTCCTACTCCTGTCATTTTGCTCCTCCTAAAGTCAATATGGTTTTGATTTTAATTTCCCTGATGGATAGTGTTGTGGAGCATTTTTTCATGTGTCTGTTAGCCATTTGTATGTCTTTTTTGAAGAAGTGTCTGTTTATGTTTTCTGCCCATTTCATGACCTAATTATTTGTTTTTTGGGTGTTGAGGTTGATAAGTTCTTCATAAGTCTTGGATACCAGCCCTTTATCTGTAATGTCATTTGCAAATTATCTTCTCCCCTTCCGTGGGTTGCCTCTTAGTTTTGTTGAGTTTTTTCCTTTGCTGTGCAGAGACTTTTTTCTTGGTGAAGTCCCAAAAGTTCATTTTTGGTTTTGTTATCCTTTCTTTAGAGAATTGTCTTGAAAGAAGTTACTGTGGCCAATGTCGAAGAGGTGACTGCCTATGTTCTTCTCTAGGATTTTGATGGATTCCTGTCTCATATTGAGGTCTTACATCCATTTTGAGTTTATCTTTGTATAGGGTGTAAGAGAATGGTCCAATTTAATTTTTCTGCATGTGGCTGTCCAATTTTCCCAGCACCATTTATTGAGGAGACTGTCTTTTTTTCCATTGAATATTCATTCCTGATTTGTCAAATATTGGTTGACCATAGAGTTGAGGGTCCATTCCTGGGTTCTCTATTCTGTTCCACTGATCTGTGCATCTGTTTTTGTGCCAATACCATGCTCTCTTGATGCTCACAGCTTTGTAATATAGCTTGAAGTCAGGCATTTTGATGCCCCATCTTTGGTTTCATTTTTCAACATTGTCCTGCCTATGTGGGGTCTTTTCTGATTCCTGTTTGTTCCAGCTCTTTGAAAAGTGCCAGTGGTATTTGGATCAGGATGGCATTGAAAGCATAGATTTCTCTGGGCAGCATAGACATTTTAACAGTTTTTATTCTTCCAATCCATGGGCATGGAATATTTTTCCATCTCTTTGTGTCTTCTTCAATTTCTTTTATAAGTGTTCTGTAGTTTCTAGAGAATACATCCTTTACCTCTTTGCTTAGGTTTATTCCTAGGTATCTTATGGGTTTTGGTGCTATTGTAAATGGAATCAATTCCCTAATTTCTCTTTCTACAGCTACATTGTTAGTGTATAGAAAAACAACTGATTTCTGTGCATTGATTTCGTATCCTGCCACATCACTGAATTGCTGTATGAGTTCTAGTAATTTGTGGGTGGAGTCTTTTGGGTTTTCCACATATAGTATCATGTCATCTGCAAAGAGAGAGAGAGTTTGACTTCTTCTTCATCAATTTGAATGCCTTTTATTTCTTGTTGTTGTCTGACTGTTGACACTAGGACTTTTAGTACTATGTTGAACAATAGTGGTGAGAGTGGTGATCCTTGTTGTGTTGTGTTCCTGACCTTATGGTAAAAGCTCTCAGCTTTTCCACACTTAGAATGATATTTGCTGTGGGCTTTTCATAGATGGTTTTTATGAAGCTGAGGAATGTTCTTCTATCCCTACACTCTGAAGAGGTTTATTGATCTTATGAACTCTTCTAAAGAACCACCTTCCAATTTTGTCAATCTGCTCTACTTTTTTTTCTGGTTTCTATTTCATTGATCTCTGCTCTATTATTTCTCTTCTCCTGCTTGGTTTAGGTTTTATTTGCTGTTCTTTCTCCAGTTCCTTTAGGTGTAAGGTTAGCTTGTGCAGTTGGGATTTTCTACTTTTTAAAGTGAGGTTTGGATGGCTATGTATTTCCCCTTTAGGGCTCCCTTTGCAGAATCCCATAGGATTTGGACAGATTTGTTATTATTCTCATTAGTTTCCATGATTTGTTTAAATTCTCCTTTAGTTTCCCAGTTGACCAAACATTCTTGAGCAGGATGGTCTTTAGCTTCCAAGTGTTTGAATTTCTTCCAAAAATTTTCTTGTGATTAAGTTCCAGTTTCAAATCACTGTGATCTGAAAATGTGCAGAAAATAATCTCAGTTATTTGGTGTCAGTTGAGACCTGCTTTGTGATCCAGTCTGTGGTCTATTCTGGAGAAAGTTCTGTGTGTATTTGAGAAGAAAGAGTATTCTGTTTTTTTTAGGTTGGAATGGTCTGTATATATCTATGAAGTCCATCTGTTCCAATGTGTCATTCAGAGCTCTCTCTCTCTCTCTTTTCTTTTAATCTTCTGCTTAGATGATCTGCCTGTAGCTGAGAGTCAAATGTTGAGGTCTCATATTGTTAATGTCTTATTATCAATATGATTCTTTATTTTGGTTAACACTTGGCTTATGTAGTTGACTGCTCTCATGTTGGGAGCATAGATATATACAATTGTTAGGTCTTCTTATTAGTTATACCCTTTAAGTATGATATAGTTTAAAATCTAATTTGTCTGCTTCTTTAGTTTAAAATCTAATTTGTCTGATAGAAGAATTGCTATCCCAGATTTCTTTTGAGGTCTATTGGCATGAAAAATGGTTCTCCATTCCCTCATTTTCAGTCTGGATGTATTTTTCGGTTCAAAATGAGTCTCTTGTAGACAGCATATGGATGAGTCCTGTCTTTTTAATCCATCCAACCTGTAACCCTGTGCCATTTCATGGGAGCATTTAGGCCATTCATGTTGAGAGGTACTATTGGAAGGTATAACTTTAGTGTCATCATATTGCCTGTGAAGTTGTTCCAATAGATTTTCTCTGTAAATATCTTGTCTATATTACCCTGGGGGGGGGGGTCTTTCCTCTTTTACAGAATCCCCCCTTAGTATTTCTTGCAGGGCCGGCCTCCTGGTCACATATTCTTTCAGTTTCTGTCAGTCCTGGAAGGTCCTTGTCTCTCCATCCATTCTAAATGACAGTGTTGCTGGATAAAGTATCATTGGCTGCATGTTCTTCTCATTTAGTATCCTGAATATGTCTTGACAGCCTTTCCTGGCTTGCCAGATGTCTGTGGACAGGTCTGATGTTATTCTGATGTTCCTCCCTCTGTATGTAAGACATCACTCCCCCTGGCTGCTTTCTGGATTTCTTTCTTGGTTCTAAGATTCGCAAGTTTTCCATTTTGAATTCCAATAATGTATTTGTAGACAATTTTGGATTTTCTATATACACCCTCATATTTTCTGTGAATAGTCACTATTATCCCCTCAATTCTTACTCTTTTTGTCTCTCTTGCCTTATAACACTTGGTAGATTCTGAAATGCAATGTTGACTAGAGTAGCATTGTTTGAAGATTTTAATATACCTTTCTCAATATCTGATAGAAAAAGCAGATGAAACACTGGTAAGAAATGTGACCTAATTGACATATATGGAACATTACATATTAAGTACAGAGTACATTATTTTCAAATGGTCCTAGGATATTTACCCAAGTAGATGAAATGCTGGGCCATGAATCAAGTCTACACATTTTAAAAAGCCCAAAGTTAACTAGATTATATTCTTAGACCACAGGGGAATTGAGCCATAGTCATAATGAAAAGAAAAAGAAAGGAAGTCCCTCAATGTTTGAAAATTAAATGAAACTTTGATGCATATCCTAAGGGTCAGGGAGGAAATCACAAGGGAAATTCTCAATCTTTCCTACATCAGAGCTCACAGACAATGGCACTCTATCTGTGAAGAGCACTATAATTAGCTAGACAGGAATTGAACCTTAGGTCAGAGTTCTGCCTGCTCCAGCCACACCTGGCAGCCTTAGCCTGTAGTTCCCCCACAGCTGCCCTTTCTGGTGGCCCTGAGCTAAGGGGGACAATATGGCCGTATGGAAATGGGAAGCTCCACACCCTTAGTGATGACAGCGCTATCGTATTGTCCTCACCAGTCCAACAGCATGTATTCTGAGTGAAATATGTCACAATAGAAGATTCTTGACCTTCCTTAAGGTTTAAAAATCATCTTGTGAACCATCTATTAGAAATACGGATTCAATCAGAAAACAAAAAGATATAAAAGGTATTCAAATTAGCAAAGAAGTCTAACTCTCTCTCTTCACAGATGACCTGATACTTTATATGGAAAACCCAAAGACTCCACCCCCAAACTACTAGAACTCATACAGCAATTCAGCGATGTGGCAGGTTATAAAATCAAGACACAGAAATCAGTTGCTTTCTTGTACACTAACAATGAAAATATAGAAAGGGAAATTAGAGAATCGATTCCATTTACTATAACACCAAGAATCATAAGATACCTGGGAATAAACCTAACGAAAGAGGTAAAGAAGATGTACTCAAGGAACCACAGAACACTCATGAAAAAAATTGAAGAAGATACAAAAAGATGGAAAAACATTTCATGTTCATGGATCTGAAGAATAAACATTGTTAAAATGTCTATAGGCCAGAGCAATCTATACTTTAAATGCCATCCCAATCAAAATTCCACCAGAAGTTTTCAAAGTGCTGCAACAAAAAAATCCTAAAATTTGTATGGAACCAGAAAAGACCCCAAATTGCTAAGGAAATGCTGAAAAAGAAAAACAAAACTGGAGGCATCACGTTGCCTGATCTCAAGCTTTACGACAAAGCTGTGATCACCAAGACAGTATGGTACTGGCACAAAAACAGACACATAGACCAGTGGAACAGAGTGGAGAGTCCAGATAGGAACCCACAACTCTATGGTCAGATAATCTTCAACAAAGCAGGAAAAAATATCCAGTAGAAAAAAGACAGTCTCCTCAATAAATGGTGCTGGGAAAATTGGACAGCTATGTGTAGATGAATGAAACTCGACCATTCTCTTACACCAACACAAAGATAAACTCAAAATAGATGGAAGGCCTCAACGTGGGGCAGGAATATTTCAAAATTTTAGAGGAGAGCATAGGCAGTAATCTCTTCAACATCGGCCACAGCAACTTCTTTCAAGACACGTCTCCAAAGGCAAAGGAGACAAAAGTGAAAAGGAACTTTTGGGACTTCACCAAGATCAAAAGCTTCTGCACAGCAAAGGAAACAGTCAACAAAATAAAGAGGCAACCCAAGGGAGAATGGGGGAAGATATTTGCAAATGACACTACAGAGAAAAGGCTGATATCCAAGATCTATAAAGAACTCCTCAACTTCCAAAAAACATATAATCATGCCATAGTGGTAAGAGTGGGCATCTTTATCTTGTTCTTGCTGGTAGTGGAAAAGTTTTCAGCATTTAACCTTTGAGTATAATGTCAGCTGTGGGCTTTTCATATAGGGCCTTTGTTTGGTTGAGGTATGTTCCCTCAATCCCCAGATGGTCTAGAGTCTTTATCATAAAATGCATATTGAACCTTATCAAGTGTTTTTTCTGCATCTGTTGCAAGATTCCTATGATTTTTATCTTTTTTGTTGTTGTTGTTGTTAAGGTGGTTCATCCCATTGGTGGGTGTGCAGATGTGGAGTCATCCTTGCATCCCAGGAATAAATCCCACTGGATCATGTTGTGTGATTCTCCTGATGGATTGTTGAATTCATGTTGCCGATAGTTTGTTGAGGAATTTTGCATTTCTATTCATGAGGGATATTGGCCTTTCCTTTTCCTGTAGCAGCCTTGTCTTGTTTTGGTAGTAGGGTAATGCTGCCTTTATAAAATGAGTTTGGACATATGCCCTTCTCTCCTTAAAAAAAAAAAAGTTTGATGAGGGTTGGGATTAATTCTTCTTTTACTGTCTGGTTGAACTCCTCGCTGAAACTGTCTGGTCTTGGGCATTTGTTTGTTGGGAGGATTTGATATCAAATCAATCTTTTTGCCAGTGATCGTCCGTTCAGGTTTTTTTTTTTTTTTTTAACCTTCATGGTTCATTCTAGGTCATTGTTAGGAACTTACTCATTTCTTCTAGTTGTCCAAGGTGTTGGCCTCTACTTGCTCATAGTAGTCTCTTGTGATCCTTTGTGTTTTTGTGATATTCATTGTAAAAGCTCATGTTTCTTTCTTTCTTTTAAGCTTTTCACAATTTTGAATTTAAATTCAGTTGGCCAAGGTATAGCTTTTGATGTAATGGTCAGTGATTCATTCATTGCATATAACACCCAGGGCTCATCACCACATGTCCCCTCCTTAATACCCATCACCCAACTACCCTGCCACCCAACCTACCTCTGCTCCAGTTTGTTTCCAATTATTAAGAGTCTCTCATGGTTTGTCTCCCTCTCTGATTTCTTCCCATTCAGTTTTCCCTCCCTTCCCCTGTGGTCCTCTGTACTATTCCTTACATTCTACATATGCACAAAACCATATGATTATTGTTGTTCTCTGCGTGACTTATTTCATTTAGCATAACCCCTCTAGTTCCATCCATGTTGATGCAAATGGTGGGCATTCATCCCTTCTGATGGCTGAGTAATATTCTATGGGATGTACGTACCACATCTTCTTTATCCATTCCTCTGTTGAAGGACATCTCAGCTCCTTCCAAAGTTTGGCTCTTGTGGACATTGCTGCTGAGAACATTGGGCAGCATATGCACCTTCTTTTCACTGCATCTGTATCTTTGGGGTAAATACTCGGGAGTGCAATTGCTGGGTCATAGGGCAGCTCCATTTTTAGCTTTTTGAGGAACCTCCATGCTGTTTTCCAGACTGATGGCACTAGTTGCATTCCCACCAACAGTGTAAGAGGGTTCCCCCCCTTTCTCCACATCCTTGTCAACACTTGTTGTTTCCTGTCTTGTTAATTTTAGCCATTCTAACTGCTGGAAGGTGGTATCTCATTAAGGTTTTGAATTCACTGATGACAAGTGATGTGGAGCATTTTTTTCATGGTCTCTTGGCCATTTGTGTGTCTTCTTTGGAGAAGTGTCTCTTCCTGTCTTCTGCCTATTTCTTGAGTGGATTCTTTATTTCTTGGGTGTTGAGTTTGAGAAGTTCTTTGTAGATCTTGGATACCAGACCTTTATCTGTAATGCCATTTGCAAATATCTTCTCCCATTCTGTGGGTCGCCTTTTCGTTTCATTAATTGATTGCTTTGCTGTGCAGGTTTTTTTTTACCTTGGTGGAGTCCCAATAGTTCGCTTTTGCTTTTGTTTCCCTGGCCTTTAGAGACATGTCTTGCAGGAAGTTGCAGTGCCCAAGGTCGAAGAGGCTGTTGCCTGTGTTCTCCTCTAGGAATCTGATGTGAGACGGGAATCAATTATCCTTCTTTCCTGATTGTATTTGAGCCCTCTCTCTTTCTTGGTGAGTCTAGCTAGAAGATTGTCAGTTTTGTGTATCTTTCCAAAAAGTCAGATCGTATTTTCACTGATCTTTTGTCTTTTTAGTTTCCATTGGATTTATTTCAATGTTCCATTTTGTTATTTCCTTAAATCTACTGATTTGTGGCTTTTTTTTTCACTTCTTTCCCATGTAAAATTAGGTTGATTATTGGAGAGCTTTCACGTGGGTTGATGAGGACCTGAATTTCTATGAACTTCCCCCTTAGAGCTACTTTTGCTGCATCCCATAACTTTTAATAGGTTCTCTTTTTCATTTGTCTCAAGGTACTTTAAAATTTTCTTTTTGATTTCTTCTTTGACCGTTGGTTGTTTGCTAGCATGTTGTTAAATATCCACATTTTTCTGACTGTCCCATATTCTTTTTGTGACTGATTGCTACTTTCAAATTATTGTGGTTGGACAAGTTTTGAACCAGAGCATGAAGAGAGCATTCAGTTTAAAGTTTAGTTTCTTGGGGTATTTTCTGAGGGCAGACCATGAGTTCCATGGGGACAGAGGAAGGTTTTGGGAGACTGGGAGGGGGTGGTGATCAACCCTTTTTAGAATTACTGACTCCTACCATGCAGGCTGTGTACCACCGTTCACACTGTAGTCCTGATGCACTTGTACTTCCTTAGAAACATTTTGTAGGAGGTACAGTGTGGCCTTCTCTAACAGAAAGATGCCATGTGGGTTCATGGTCAGCAACGAGGATGTATGGTAACTTGGAGTATCAGAACCCAACTTTCTGTAGGAAGTGACAGAAACGGGGCACGGTGAGTCTCATGACAATAGCTGAGGTCACAAGTGGCCCACTGGGTGTTGGTGGTGCGTTGGGATGGGGGGGGGGGCTGTGGATCTGTCCCCAGAACCTGTGGAACTCAGGGAAACCCTTCTGCCTGTTGAGTTGTGTGGAGACAGGCAGACAGTCATCTGTTGCCAGGCACAAGCATCACACTGGACCGCCACCAGAGGGGCAGTGTGTGGTGGGAGCCACTGCTGGGTTTCCACGAAAGCTGATGTGGATCTGGTGATGTGGTTCCTAGCAGCAGCGTGGGGAGAGGAGAGTGGTGGTGGTGCACACTTCCTAGGGTTGTGTTCAGGCCTTGTCTGGAGCCCACTGAAGTGAAGCGTGCCTGGCACAGAAGGTGCCCAGTCACTGTAGCTGTGGGCACTGTGCCCATGGCACTTTCATGCCAGGGACTCCCACGCTGCCGCCTCCAACTTTTCATCATCTTCATGGATGGGCCTTTTGCCCCGTGGCCCCCCGGGGTATTGTCCTCCCTCTTCTGGCCCTCATCCTCTGCCTTGTGCAACCTGATGCCAGGGTAGCCTTCTCGAGGGGCAGCACTGTCAGTCCCCTGATGGAACACTTCCATGGATCCCCTGTGAGGGGAGGCTGATATGCTGCCCTGGAAGGGAGCCGCAGGTCCCCAGTTAGGAGAGCCACGTCTTCCTTTTCAGCCTGGCCTGCCCTCCCCTCAGTCCTCCTCAGGGAAGCCGTCCCCACTTCCTGAGATGACAGCTTTGACCTTAAAAAAAATATTGTTTTCTCTTTCTCCATGCCTTAGTTCACCCATGGCATGGCTTTCAAACCTCTCTGTGGGTTTTCAGTGGTCCTGCAGGGCTGTCTGCTCAGAGAGGGGATGACCTCAGAGGGGCAGCCTTCCTTGCCACCTCCCTCAGCATGTCCCTGAGCCTGGGGCCAGCTGCCCCACTGAGTGCTGAGGGACCTGAGCCAGCCCATCCTGAGCCCAGCCGGTGTCAGCTGTGTAGACCGATGTGTGCCGGGAGCGGTGGGCAGCCGGCATGGGCCGAGTGCAGGCAGTTTCTCTTTCTTATTCCTTCCCCCTTCCCTCCTAGAAGAAGCTCAGAGCAGCCTCCATGCCCCCACATCTCGAGATCCCTTGACCTGTGCCTCCTGCATTCAGCTGGAGTTTCTATGGTTTCCCATTGCTTCTGTCTCTTGTACCTGGACCCATGGCAGCTCCTGGATCAGAGGAGGGATCGTACCCTTGTCTGCACTTGACCTTCTTCCTAGCCCACACTGAACCCACCCACCTTTGTGTCTTCCACACATGTGCTTGGAAGCAAGCTCGTCCACGGGAAATCTAGTAGCCAAAAGGATCCAAGTAATAACCACTGAACTAGCAATCCAGGGTAGAGAACAAACCTTCTCTGAAACCTGTCCCACACTCTTTGAGCATCTCATACTAAAACAGAAACAATAATAGCTTTCTGGATTACGCTGTGGTTTCTATCTCTACTAACACTCTCTTGAATGCACAGATGCTGATCCTGAACGGAAAGGGACCTCCTGCGGGCTAGGATTCACAGGGAAAATAGAAAAATTCAGTGAAATTTGAAGTCGAGGCATAGAGTGAATAAATATTGTGGAAGAAATACTCCCAAGCAGAGCATATGAACGTTGTGTGCCAAAGCTTTTTCAAATAAATTTTTCAATTTTCAAAGAAAAATTTTTTGTTTATTCTAATTGCAGTCTAGTTAACATGCAGTGTTATTAGTTTTAGCGCGAGTCAGTAATTCTCTGTATCATTCAGTGCTCATCAAGGAAACTGTGCTCTCAGTCCCCTTCATCTGTTTCATCCCTCCAGCCACCTCCCCTTTGGTAACCATCAGCTTGTACTCTATTGTTAAGAATCTGTATTATGGTTTGTCTCTTTTTTTCTCCTTTATTTATGTATGTTTGCTTCTTCAGTTCCACACAAGAATGACATCATATGGTATTGTCTTTCTCTGACTGACTGATTTCACTTAGGATAATCCTCTCTAGATCCATCCGTGTGGCTGCAAATGACAAGATTTCATTCTTTTTATGGCTGAATAATATTCCACTGTGTGTGTGTGTGTGTGTGCGTGCGTGTGTGTGTGCATGCACGTGCACACCTCTCTCATCTCATTTATCACTTTATCAACAGACACTTGGGTTGCTCCTATATTGTGATCTTGTAAATAATGCTGCAAGAAACACAGGGGTGCATGTACCCTTTTGAGGTATTGTTTTCGTATGCTTTGGGTAAACACCCAGTAGTGTGGTTGCTGGATCCTGGGGTAGCTCTATTTGTAACGTCTGGAGAACCTTCCATACTGTTTTCCAGAGTGGCCGCAGCAGGTTGCCTTTCCAGCAACAGTGCACGAGGCTCCCCCTTCTCCACACCCTCCCAGCACCTGTTGTTCCTTGTGCTGTTGATGGGAGCCATTCTGACTGTATGTGCTAATATCTCATTATACTTCTGATTTGCATTTTTCTGAGTTTGGGTGATGGTGAATATCTTTTCATGGGACCACTCGCCATCTGTATTTCTTCTCTGGAGAAATATCTGTTCATGTCTTCTGAGTATTTTTTAACTTGATTATTTGTTTTTTGGGTGTTGAGTTGTATCCATCCATTTATTTCGGTCACTATCCCTTTACTGCATGGGATATTTGTAGGCATCTTCTCCTTTTCAGTGGTTGTCTTATTTTTATTATTTCTCCAAATAGAACTTTTTTAAAAAAGATTTTATTTATTTATTTATTTGTCAGAGAGAGAGAGAGAGTGAGAGAGCGAGCACAGGCAGCAGAGGCAGAGGGAGAAGCAGGATCCCTGCTGAGCAAGGAGCCCGATGTGGGACTCGATCCCAGGATGCTGGCATCATGACCTGAGCAGAAGGCAGCTGCTCAACCAACTGAGCCACCCAGGCGTCCCTCAAATGGAACTTTTTGTGGAATGTGGAAACTTTCTATTTTGATGTAGTCCCAGTAGTTTATTTTTGCTTTTATTTCCTTTGCCTCAGGAGACAGTCTAGAAAAATGTTGCTTTGGTCCATGTCAAGAAGGTACTGTCTGTGACCTCTTGTAGGATTTTTATGGTTTCAAGTCTTCCATTGAGGTCTTAAAACTGTTTTGCATTTATGTGTCTGTATGGTGTAAGGAAGCAGAGTAATTGCATTCTCCTGTGCATAGATGTCCAGTTTTCCCAGCACCCTTTGTTGTAGAGACTGTCCTTTTCCTTTTCAATATTCTTGCCTGCTTTGTGAAAGATTAATTGGCCACTCTATTGTGGGTTTATATCTTATCTTCTATCCTGTTCTCTTGGTCACTGTGTGTATTTTTGTGCTAGGACCATACTGGCACAAAAAGAGATGACTACCTCTCTCTCTCTTTTTTAAAATAGAGAACTTCTTAAATTATTATTATTTTTTAAAGATTTTATTTATTTCTTTGACAGAGAAATCACAAGTAGGCAGAGAGGCAGGCAGGGAGAGTGGGGGAAGCAGGCTCCCTGCTGAGCAGAGAGCCTGATGTGGGGCTCAATCCCAGAACCCTGAGATCATGACTTGAGCTGAAGACAGAGGCTTAACCCACTGAGCTACCCAGGTACCCCAGGATGACTACATCTTTGCAGTATAATTTCAAATCTGGAATTGTAACTCCTCCAGCTTTGTTTCTCTTCTCAACATTGTGTTGGCTGTTCAGTATCTTTGGTGGTTCCATACAAATTTTTAGGAGTGTTTGCTTGAGTTCATTTTGTTTAACTTAAAATCAATGAGCCAACTTATAGTACATCATTAGTTTCAGACATAGTATTCAATAATAGATCAGGTATAACACCCAGTGCTCATTACATCGTGTGCCTTCCTTAATGCCCACCACCCAGTTACCCCATCCCCTATCCACCTCTCCTCCAGGAATCCTCAGTTAGTTTCTGTAATGAAGAGTCTCTCGTGTTTTTTTCTCCCTCTCTGATGACTTTCCATTCAGTTTCCCCTCCCTTCCCCTGTGATCCTCTGTGGTGTTTCTTCCATTTCACATATGAGTGAACCCATGTGTCAACTGTCTCTCTCTGATAGACTTATTTCACTCAGCATAATACCCTCCAGTTCCATTCAGGTGGATGTGATGGTTAGTCTTCATCCTCTCTGATGGCTGAATAATATTCCATTGTAAATATGAACCACATCTTCTTTATGTATTCTTCTGTCCATGGACATCTGCACCATAGTTTGGCTAGAGTGGATATTGCTGCAATGAACATTGGAGGTGGGGGGGGGGGAGATGCCACTACTTTTCACTCAATCTCTACCTTTGGAGTAAATACCTAGTAGTGCAATTCCTGGGTCATAGTGTAGCTCTATTTTTAAGTTCTTGGAGAAACTGGATAACATTTGGCAGAGTGGCTGTACGAGCCTGCATTCCCACCAGCAGTGAAAGAGTGTTCCCTTTGACCATCCTCACCAATATTTGTTGTTCCCTGCCTTGATAATTTTAGCCATGCCAGCTTTTGTAAGGCGGTATTTCATTGTGGTTTTATTTGTATTTCCCTGATGCCCAGTGGTGTGGAGCAGTTTTTCATGTGTCTTTTGGTTGCTTGTATGTCCTTTTGGTCGAAAGGTGTATTCATGTTTTCACCTATGTCTTAGGGTAGGATAGGGGTAGTCCCAAGAGCATGGAAGGTGTGATCTGCTTAGGTATGGAGACCTCTAGGACATCTGAATTGAGGGCTAGAGTTAAGGAGAGTATCAGGCTCAGGCTTTGCATTCAGTCTGGTATGAAAGTATAAATAAGCAGGGATTGGTTCAAGATTTTGTTCAGATTTCTCCTGCTCTAAATCCCTTCTGGAGTTCCAAAAGTCATGATTTTTTACTTTGTTGTAGGATGAGCCCTCTGCCTCACTCAGGTGTCCCCATTCCCTGGGGATGTGGAGCCAGGTCTCGGGGTGTGGTCCTTTAAAAAGCCAACCTAGGGTTAGGGTTAGGGTCTAAGATCATGGCAGGTTTAATCTGCCAGCTGTGTGCAAAACTCCCAGAGGTCTGGGTTGAGGGTCAGGGTGAGTGTCAGGCTCCAGGACTGTGTCCAGTGGGCCACTGAATGTGGGGGTGGCCTCACTGGGCATGCAAATTTCTCCTGCTCTGTACCATTTCTGGAGTTCCAAATGGCATGGTTTCCTTCTGGGTGGCAGGCAGAGTCTTCCAGAATTTCTCAGGTGTTCCCAGTCCCTCAGACTTTGGCACCAGGCCTCTGGGGACAGACCCCTCTGAGCCCAACCTAGGGTCAGGGTTGGAGTCAGGTTTAGGGTCAGAGTTTAGGGTCACGGGTTAGGGTTGGGGGTAGAGGTAGGGATAGGTTTAGGGGTTTGCCAGGGCTAATTTATTTGCCTTTTAATACAAGTTGTCCATACTTAAACAAGACATTTTCTTAGAGTATTTTACAGTGAGTAAAAGTTAGCATGTAACCCAAATTGTTACAGAGAAGAACCAAATGTCCCAAAGCAACACTTAAAGACATTCTTGACATTTATGTTTTATGGTCAAAATAATTAAAAATCTAGTTGCTTTGTCACTCTTCTCCCAGATGGATTCTCTTGCTCTGTCTTTCTGGTCTTGACCGAAAAGCATCTTCTCAGTGGGCTTCCTTAACGGGCCTCTCTGAATAGAATGGTTCTCTTAGCCCTCAGTCTGCATTCTTTCCTATCATTGATACAGTGATTCCATCCCATGCTCTTTGCAAGCTCCCAGGTGGGGCTAGAGCTATACATTTGAACTAAGTAGATACTCCATAAATATTTATTAATTGAATAAGTATGACTTTCTGGTTAATCAAAAATATCCATGATTTATCAGTGAATTTTTTTTTTTTACCATTTCAGAATATATTTGGAGAAATCTACTGCTCCATGAATATAAATCTATCAAGGCTGTGGCTTTATTATGTCCTGTGTCATGCTTCCCTGAGCTGGCCGGAGCGCTCTGGACCCATGTATGAAGCTCAGCTTCAAACCTTAGGGGTGAGTTCTATGAAGGGGCTGGGGGCCCTTTGGGGGACTGCTTCTGCTGGACACCACCATGTCATCCGGGGCCAGATGTGACATGAGCCCCACCTCTTTCCCTAGCTCTTCCCATCTTCCTCTGCCCTCTGTCAGCATGTGGGTTTCCCACCAACCATGTCTTTGCAGACAAACTCTGAGATGGCCTATGGCTTAGGACTGACTCCATTGACATCACAACCAGTATCAGAGGTTTCTGTGGCACTGACATGACCTTTGTTCCCAGAATATGGCCCATGAAGAGTCCCACGAGAGTCCAGGAGTTTAGGAAAGATAAATGGGTGACTGCAGCTCTAGCTAAAGTCACTCTGGGGGATCCTGCTGGAGGCCATCCCTCATCTCAGCTTGTCTCTTTCACTGATTTCCAACACAACTTAGGAAAGACAGTTTCTCAGAGCATTAGGCTCATCATTTCTAAAATTAGGAAACGTTTTTAGATTAATTGATTCATTCAAGACTATGGAATGAACTCCTAGGAAATTCTGGGCAGTCTCCAAGATGGATTCTATCTCAGGAGTTCTGACCCCCATCCTCCCTATTCCTATGGAGTTCCCTCATTGGACACAATGGCCATTCCATGGAAATTCTCCTGCAACAATGGACTAGCAAGTGTCTTCAGGATGTGCCCCAGGCCATCTGATGTGGCTGAGGGGCCATGAGCAATTCTGAACCCAAACCAAAGTTTTGGCTGGGCTGCCTTACTTGCACACAAATAGCAGTGCCTGGCTCAGGTCTTCACTGCAACCACCGAGCTGGCTTAGTGAGGACCTTGCCCAGGACACTAGCCCCGTGACACCGTGAAGGCACTTGGAGTCCACAGTGAAGTCATGCCATGCGACGGGTCATTCTACATCAGGGTAGATAATACAAAGTATCATTGCACAGCAAACATGGCCCAAAAACCATTTAAATGACAGAAGAGTAAGTAGTTAAATGGACTCTATACGATGGCAGTGATGGGAAAAGTGAGTGATGGGGTCAGAAAGGGGAATGGGAGTTCCAAGAAGCAGGTTGAAGTCGTAGGGGGTAGAGGGTGTCTCATGGAGGAAGAGACCAGGAGGCTTGTCATGGGTTCCAGCAGTGCAGCATCAGGGTGTGCTCTCTGCCTGACCCACGACCCCCAGGGGCACTTGGGGACATTCTAGCTCCAGAGGATTTACAGACTGCAAACGGGCCCGAGCAGAGCCTCCATGGTCTGTCTTCTCGGTTCCTGGGTATGACTCCTTCCCTCCTTCTGGAAGCTGTTGATTCACCTTTTGTTTCCTCTGAGTTACACTATTTTGTGTGGATCCAGGGCTGTTAGTTGACACAAATTCTTCCTGAAAAGAAGTGGAATAGAAGTCACCCTTGTTTCCTAAGTATACCTGAATAGAGTTGATAGTAATAGCCTTTTCCCAGGCCCCTGGGCCTTCCTCTGCTCACCAACTCCGAGATTTTGAAAACATCTATTTTAACAAGTTGAAAGAATGACTTTGGTTTTTCATAATCTGTAAAATGATCTGCAAATATTGAATGAACAAGGTTTGACAGGATGAAGGAAGAATTGGCTTTATAGTGGGGTTTGCGCCAGTGTTTACTCACTGTTGTCCCCATGTGGCCACTCTCCAAATAGCACGTGGCCCAATGTGTTCCAACTTAGCAGATTCAAGTGAGAGTAAGACAGAAGCTTGGTCCCTGAATTCCACAGCTCCTAAAAACCATCCTCTACTTTATGAGCGATATTCTAAATCGAGTATATCTTAACTAGATATTAGGGTTAGGGTCAGGGTCAAGTTGCATACATCAACTGTGAACAGCTTTTTGTACGTCCATCTTACCTGCCTAAAGTGTTTTTAAATAAAATGGGAGAGGATACAGTCACGAAAGCATTGAGCACATTACCTATCCTGGGAAATAGGCAACTAAACATAATTATTGTTTTATCTTAGCTGAGGACCAGGAGCTGGTCCTACAGGTACTTGGCGGGTAGCAGCTGTGGCCGGCTGCCCATCTCTCCCTGGACACCCACACCCAGCTCTGCACATCCTCTGCTCTGCTCCAGGGCAGCAAACAGATGGACCAGTGCAGGTGGGACTCCCTCCCAAAAGGCCTGGCTTGCTTCTGACAGAGAAGTGGGCCAGCTCCCATGCACCTGATGTGTTCTTTTGGTTCCTTGCTATCTGCCTCCCTTTCTGTTATCCTGGTCCTGACACTTTAGCTCCTGTGAGAACTTGGGTTTGCAGATTTATGTTGACATTTCAAAGCATAGATCTGTGTTGCCTTTGTTCCCTATGGGAAAAGGTGGGAAAAGTCATCATACTCTGAAAGTAACAAAAAGAAATATCCAGTGTGCTCTGCCCCCAGCACCTCAGGCTTGAAAGTAATGGCAAACTACGTACTTCATGTTCTAAACCATCAGCTTTAGGGACTCATAGATACGTGTGAAATGAAATTGTACTGAAAGAAATCTCGTTACTGAACTTCTGCCTTTTGGAAGAGAGTTTAGGGACACTGCCCCTTGCCTGCCCTGTCATTTCTCTGAGCTGACACTGGTCACCCTTACACATGTAGCCACACATGTGTGACACCCTCCTGGAGCACCCCTGGTCCCCCTGCCTCCCGGTCTGGCCAACTCTACATATCCCCAGTCCTCCTGAGTGTCCTCTGTCATGGCACTTGCCACACAAGGCTTTCATTTGTTGCCTCTCAATCCTCCTTTCTGCTTGGAGTAGATCTCTCTCACAGACGCCTGGCTGGATGACAGGTGTATGAATGGTTTGGGGATCTTTTGTCCTGGACAAGCAGGCATCCTTCAAAACTCTGATGGGCGGAGGAGTCTCTGTCCCTCCGTGTGCTCCTAGCCTCCCTGGAACCTAGTACCCAGGACAAGCGGTTTGGGAGTCCTCCCTGATGAAGTTTGTTCTATGAAGGGGGCTTCCTTCTGAGATCATTATGGAAGCACTGTGTGGACGTTCCTGTGGGACAGAGGGCATACTACTGTACTGTATTCTCCTTGCACACTGCGGCTAACAAAGAGGAAACACACGCTCACACTCACAAGTTCATACTTACACCTCCACCTCTGAGCTTCACTACCCTGTAAACGACAGTGAATCCCCGTTGGGCTGCAGACACGTGGACGTGCCATTCAAGGTGTCAGTAGAGGAGGATGGAGATGGAGTTCTGGCTTTGGAAGTCCTTGCCTCTGGGGGTGAGGAAATTAGATTTGATCCAGAAGGCACTATGTTCTACTCAAAGAAGTGACAAGATCCTAGGATCTTTGAGACCAGGGATCGGCACACTTTTCTGTAAAGATTTTCTGTTAGGTGTTGCAGTCCATGTGGTCTCTCTGACCAGGACTGCACTCTTGCACTGTGGCTTGAATGCAGCCACAGACCGTGCATAACTAAAGTCCCAGCCACACGTGATTGACAGAAGACAAGGGGCAGTCCCATTTGGCCCATGCGTGCTAGTTTCCCACACCCCAAATGTGCAACATGATGGATGATGGGGGAGAGGGCTCTTCTTTTCCAGTGGCAGAGTGGGAGCACACTGGGATCTATCCAGCCTGACCCTGGCCCCTTCACCTGAGAGGGGGAAAAAAAAAAAAAAAAGATGATTGGCCAATAACTAAGGCCTCAGGAATTCCCCTGCCTTTCTCTGCAGGCCTTGAGCTTCCCACAACAGGTTGTCTATGGTTGAATTCCATGTAGGTATTGTTTGGCTGACTATGTCCCCATTGCCTGGTGGGTGTATCTTGTTCAGGCCAAGACCATGAGCACAGGTAGGGTTCTCATGAGTAAGCAGAGGATCTAGCAAGTGTGGGCTTTAGGATGAGTCCAATTCAGCCATCAGCAATGTTATGGAGCACCTGGCTTCATGGGCCCTCTGTGGCACTGGCACAGTCCTGGCCAAGCCTCTTCTGCAGTCATGATGGAAAAGCCCCTGGCCTGGGTGGTCCACCCCATGCTTGGCTCTGCAGGCTGGGACCCAAGGTTCCTGCCACCTCATTGGCTGGGGCCAGGTCACATGCCCATGGATGAGCTAATCCCTGGAGCTAGGGAGTGAAGCCATGGAGACTGACTGGTTGTTAGGACCTCTGTAGTAATGACTTTTCTAATTCCGTGGTAGCAAGATCTGGGATGCATCTGTTAACAAAATAAATATTAATTTCTGATAGTAAGTGGGTCCAAGGTGCTTGCTTAGCACCTAGCACCTCAGTCTTAGCACCTCGGTACTACTGTACTGCTCTGCAGAGACAATGGCTGAGAATGAGCAAGGCAGATGGAAACTGGTCTGGAGTACACAAGGGAAAGGGGTGTGTGTGTAGGGAATTGGGGATAATAGCTCTGGCCAGCTGTAGCTCCAACTTACCTAGCTTCAAGAAGGTGCGGGGAATCCCTGGTATTACACTGTCCATCATTTTGCAGATAAAGAATATGCCTTTTGCATGGAGTATGGCGAGACTCATTTCAAGTGTACTCTAGTTGATATGGGAGTTTAGGAGAGCAGCACCCTCCATCTGCTAGGATAGGCATGAGAGGCTGAGTGCCCTCAAGAAGGTGTCTGCTTTTGCAGGGCTCACGGTGAGCCTGCACACAGGACTGACGAGGACAGTCACGGTTTTCTTCTGAGGGTGGAACATTGGGAGAATGCGGTGCCCTGTGCAATCCCGGGAAGAGGACAGCCGCGGAGGCCGCTGTACAGCTACTTTGTGGGAGTGGGGGCGATCTGCAGCAACCGCTTCAAGAGATGGCTGTCCTTTATTGTTCTGGGTGTGGTTTCTGTGACTGTGTCCTAGTGGCTGGGATTTCCAAGGAGGGGGATTTTTGGCTTCACTGTAAAAGTTGGTCCACCAGGAGTGGGCAAGCCGTGTTCTGCTGCTGACAAGTGTGTCTCTAGCACTTGGAGTGTGTATTACAAGCCTAGAGATCAATGGTGAGGTGGTTCCAGTGGTCAGCAGGCTATTGCTATTGATAACTTTTATGGGTGAATTCCATAGGATGAGAGGTTAGATCTTATGGTTAGGGATCCCCATTATGTACCCATAAAGGGTGCTTTTTCTGAGTTTCATATTAGATACTTTTTTGTTACTTCTAATAGCCCTCCTTGTACTTGGTATTCCAATGAGCAGTGCATTACAATGTTGCTTGCATTTTAACCCTGTGTTGATGAGGATTTGAGAAAAGAAAATGTTGTCAGTGCTTCCACAAGCTGTACACTGCAACAGCCAATAGTAAAATTTTATTTTTGATACAAAGTAAGAAGTATCCTGCTGAGATTCTTAGTTTAAGCCAGGGGAGGGGGCCCTCTTTTGGTACTGCTAAAGAGTACCATATGCCTTACTAGGGAACACTATTCCAGATTCTATTGGAAACTTGGTCTTTCTTATTTTGGAAGGATCAGGAGTTGACCAGTTATTTGTCTCCTGTTTCATTTTCCATGAACAGTTCTGCAATATTTGGTTTCACACCTCTACCATTGTGAAGCCATCCCAACTTCGACAGCAGCTTCTCCTTCTCTGCCAAGGGTTTGTTTGGAGCCAAGACAAAAGTGAATTGTGGGTAACTGGGAGACCCTAGGATCAGAATGCTGTCGACAGGGAGTTACTGAGATCTTAAATTCTAAACTAGCTCCTGACACCCAGAAACTTCAGATAGAAATTTTGTGTCCATGATGACAACTGAAGAAAATGTGTCATCCCGGGGCGCCTGGGTGGCTCAGTGGGTTAAGCCGCTGCCTTCGGCTCAGGTCATGATCTCAGAGTCCTGGGATCGAGTCCCACATCGGGCTCTCTGCTCAGCAGGGTGCCTGCTTCCTCCTCTCTGCCTACTTGTGATCTCTCTCTGTCAAATAAATAAATAAAATCTTAAAAAAAAAAAAATGTGTCATCCCTAAACCTAACCTTAACTCCTAACTTGAATGCTCCTGACCTTAAAACCCAAACTGGAACCCTGAATCCCAAGCCTGAAATTAAACCTGAAGCTTGGACTCTGAACCTGAGCCCTGGATCCATGCCCTGAACCACGAAGCCAAACCCTAAACCAGAACTCTGAGTTATGAACCCTGAACCCAAACCCCAAATTTGACCTTGAACTTTATCCCAGAAGCCTGAGTCTTAAACCCTAAATCATAAGCCTAAAGCCCTTAACTCTAACTGTTCCCTTGCCCCTCACTGTAAATCCTCACCCTGACCCTAAACCCAAAGTCTGATCCAGAACTTTGATTGAAACCTGAACCTGAACCCAAATTCAAAACCTTTACCACTCTTTGCATATGCATTCGCCACTGATGGGTATCTGCAGTTTCTACCTTTTGATTCTTGTGAACACTGTTTGTGTTAGGGGCTAGGGCCAAACTTGAGAGCAAGCTGAGGTCAGAGTGTGTGTCCACATCAGGGCCAGGGTCATATTTGATGCCACATTTTGGGTCAGGGACTGTTGTCATTCCGTATTGTTTCAAATTCATTGTTCCTTACCTAATTTTGGAGAAGTCGGGGAATATTGGACTCCATGCTGCTTGAATTTCCAGAATGAAATGGCATCAGCTGGACCATGGGGAAGGAGCAGGTGCTTCCACTGAAGGATGAGCTCCCCTCGTCCTGCACATGCCTCCCCTGCCTGCAGAGGGCGCATGACACCCCAGCTCCCGTCCTGAGCGGGGCCTGTGCAGCTGCAGCTGGGACAGGAGCCCGGCCTCCTCAGGACCTGCTCTGGAGACTTCTGGAGGATGTGGGGCTCCCACGCTACCAGGACAAGCTGGGGAAAATGTGGGTCCACACCCACACTGACAGGACCGGCTGTGAAGGATGTGGGGCCGCATGCACACTGACGGGAGTTTAGCCCCTTCAGGACTGGCCTCTGGAGGAGAAGGTGAAGACTGGTGAGGGGAGCGTGTTCTCAGGACCCCATGGAGGAAGGGTGCGCTGTGTAGACACTGGGGCTTCCGTGGTTCTGCGTGTGGTGACGTGGCCTCCCGTGGTGCTGTGTGCGGCGTCTCCCCTTTCTGGACTTGGATGCGTGCTTTGGGTCCCAGGTCTGTGTTTGTGCGGACACAGATTTGGTTCCTGGGGCTCCTCAGTCTGCAGTCAGGGAGCGGCTGCGGGGCTTGGTGCTCATGCTCTCCACGCCTCGGCCCTGCAGGGTCCTTCCGCGTCCACACCCATTTCAGGGTTGTTCCGGTGCCTGGAAGTTCGGGATCAACAATGAAGACTCTAGACAGCTTTGGGGAGAGTAGGTATTTTCCCAGTGTTGGTTCTTCCCTGAGCACAGAGTGTTTTCCCGTCTCCCTGGGTCTCCCTCCATGTCTGTCATCAGTGTGTCACAGCTGTCAGTGGACAGATCAGTCCCCTTCTTGGTTCAGGGGACTCCTAGCTATCTTGTTCCTTTGGATGCAATTGTAAATGAGATTGTTCTCCATAGCCTCGCTCTGGTGGTTCCCTCCGAGCACATAGGAATGCAATTGATTTGTGTGTATTGATTTTGTTCCTTGCAAGTTTCTTGAGTTTATTAGTTCTGTTCACCTTAAACTCAAACGCCCAGTTATTTGACCAGTAAAATGGGTTTATTGGGGAAGAGCAGAGAATGGCAATCTGGGCTGAGCAAGCTACGGTCCCATCACAGGCAAGTGCAAGAAACAAAGGAGGGGACCACTATTTCGTGGAGGAGGAGGAAGAAGTTGGGAGGGTTGCTTGGAAGGAAAGTCCCCTGGAGAAAGGCAGGGGTTCAAGGTGATGGAGGATTCTCACAGGTTGAGCTGTAGGGATGGTGATTTCTTGTAGGAGATGGACCCTCCCGCTTCCCCTGCAGGGCCTGGAATGGATTAGTCTCTCCCGTGGAGGATTGTAATGTGGGGTCTGCAATGGGCACTGAGTGACTGGGGCCCCCTGCCAGCCTCCCCATCTGGGGTCCCAAGTCCACTTTAGTGAGGCTTCCCTTCCTGCATTTGCACAGCTCTAACCAGCTTGTGGTGGAGCGTTGTGGAGAACTGGAATTCCAAATCCCACTGCTTCTACTTCCCCGGAGGGATGGGGGCGCCTGATTTAATCCTCCCACCAGTCTCCTGCTAACATGTGGCCTCCTCCAAGGGTGAGTGGCCTCTCCATGGTGGGTGAACCGGATCTGGGAGGGCTTGGCCTCTACCCCAAAGTCAGACGTCCTCTCTGATTCTGTGACCTTGTGCTAACAGGGATGTTTGAAAGAGTCATTTACTCTGCGGTGATTTCAAATCTGCTGTAACTTCTCACAGCTGCACGAATACGCCGTATCTCCACACTCAGACCCCCCAGCTGTCATTTCTTTACCACATTTTCCATGTCACATGGGCTACTTCAGTGCATTTTACCCCAAACAGGGATGCTGTCCCACGGAACCACCGGGTAACCCCAAGTGAGGAAATCATGATGGTTCCCACATTTGAGGCCAGACCACAGGCCCACATCAGCTGTCACCACCGGCCAGTCAGTCTGAGATGTCTTCTCCATTCATCCATTCATCCTGGAACTTCTGCCAGGACTTTCCCTTATTTGGGTAACCTTGATAGACTTAAGGAGCATAGACAGCTCCAGTCTGAGTGGAATTCTATATGGCTTATGTCACTGGGGCAGTTTTCAGTGTCCGTCCACATTGTGACATGTATCAGTCCTTCATTCACTTTTTCACAGTGACTGAACCTAAGAACATTGACCCCTAAAACACTTCAGGTACACAGTACTCTGGCCTTAGCTGAGTTTCCATGGTTGTACATCATCCTCCAGAACTTTTTCATTCTCCCCAAGGGAGCCAGTACACATGAAACACCAACTCCCCATTGTCCTTTCCCTGCGGCTCCCTGCAGCCACATCCAACTTTGTGTCCCAGACGCGTCACCCAAGTGGAATCATACAGTATCTGTCCTTCCACGACTGGCTGATTTCACTCAGCATAATGACTTCCGGGTTCAATCTGTGTCAGAACTCCCTTCATTTTTAAGGCTGAATCGTGTTCCATGTGCATAAACCACATTTTGTGTATCCGTTCATCTGTCAGTAGACAATTGGGTTCTTTCCACCTTTTGGCTATTGTGAGAAATGCTGCTCTGAATAAGGGTCCTTCTACTTTCAATTTTGGGGGACATATAGGCTGCAGTGGAATTCTGTGTTTAGTATTTTAAGGAAGCACCATATTTTTCCCCCACAAATGAACCATTTTATTTCATTCCTTCATAGGGCAGAATGAGATGGCCATTTACGGATCTACCTCATTTTGTTTATTCTTTTCCCCGTGGATGGACATTTGCATAGTTTCTGGGTTTTGCCTCTTGTGAACACTGCTGCTAGGAATGTTTCTGTACATTTCTGTTTGTTTGTTTGAACCAGTTTTTTCAATTTGGGGGATATATATCTAGGAGCACAATTGTTGAACCATATGGTAATTCTGCTTTGATCTATTTGAGTAAATGCCGAATTATTTTACAAGAAGACTGCACCATTTTTCACAAGCAAGGTTTAAGGGTTTCAGTTTCTCAAGATCTTTTGTTATTTTTAGTTTTCTTGATCTTAGTGATTCTACTTGTGTAAAAGGACATGTAACTTGTTTAAAACTTCATTTCCATAAAGACTAATGATGTTTAACATCTATTCATGTGCTATTCACCATTTGTATGATTTCTCTGGAGAAGGATCTAGACAAGTCCTTTGTCCATTTTAAAAATGGGGTTGTCTTTTTGTTGAGGAGTTGTAAAAGCTCTTTACATATTCTGGGCAACAGCCTCTTATTAGATAAATAATGTACAGATATTTC
Source organism: Mustela nigripes (assembly GCF_022355385.1). NCBI lineage: Eukaryota > Metazoa > Chordata > Mammalia > Carnivora > Mustelidae > Mustela > Mustela nigripes. The sequence goes on along the minus strand of NC_081566.1, from coordinate 28,622,663 downwards.
CTTCCATTCTGTGGGCTGTCTTTTCACTTTCTGGATAGTTGTCTTCTGATGCACATGGATTTTTTAAATTTTACATTTCTTTTTAAATAGTGAGTGAGAGAGAGTGTGCGAGTGGACAGGGGCAGAGGGAGAAGGAAAGAGAATCTTAAGCAGGGCCCACACTCAGTGTGGAGCCTGACTTGGGGCTCGATCTCACAACCCTGAGATCATTATCTGAGCCAAAATTAAGAGTGAGATGGTTAACCAACTGAGACACCCAGGTGCCCAGGACAGATTTTTAAAAATCTTAAAAAAATTTTTTTTAATTTTTTTAAAAATAAAAAAAATTTAAAATTTTTTAATTTATTTTTGAGAAAGAGACAGTGAGAGAGAGTGAGAGAGGGGAGAAGGTCAGAGGAAGAAGCAGACTCCTGGAGGTGGGATCCCGATGTGGGACTTGGTCCTGGGACTCTGGGATCATGGCCTGAGCTAAAGGCAGTTGCTTAACCAACTGAGCCACCCAGGTGCCCCCAGATTTTTAATTTTGAGGATATTATATTATCTATTTTTTTTCCTTTCCCTTCTTATGCTGTGGTGTCAGATATGAAAGCATTGCTAAATCCAAGTTTATGGAGATTTATCCCCATTTGTTTCTTCTTGAGTTTATAACTTTACCTCTTACATGTAAGACTTTAATTTATTTTGAATTAATGTTGATATGTGCTGTGAGGTAAGGGTCCAGTTCCATTCCTTTGTACATGGATGGCCAATTGTTTAGCACGCTTTGTTGAAAAGACCATTCTGTCCCCCGAGTGTAATGCTGTCCACCCTGTCAAAATTCAGTGGACCATAGATCAAGGGGTTTATTTCTGGGCTGTCAGTTAAATCCCACTGATCTGTATGCATATTTTAAAATTTTATTTTATGTTATTTATTTAAACTTTTTAAAATTAAAATTCAATTAATTAACATATATTGTATTTGTTTTCAGGGTGTAAGCGTACCTTTATGATAAAACTTTGTCACAATGTTTTATTTATTTATTAATTAATTAAATTTATTTATTTACTGGTGCTTTGTATTAAGATTTGAACTTTGGAAGTATGACCTTTCACATTTGATTTCCTTTTTCAGGATGGTTTTGGGTTATCTTGTGGTCCCTTAAAATTCCATATGACTATTATGATTAGCTTGTGCATTTCTTCCCAAAGGGCTTTGTGATATTTCTTGGGAACACATTGAATTTCCACATTGCATTGAGTACTGTTGCCATCTTATCAATAGTATGTCTTTTCATCACCATGGGGTGTCCTCAGATTTATTTAGGTTTCCCTTTCTTTCAGCAATGTTTTGTAATTTTTGGTGTACAAAATGTACACCTTGATTACATCTATTCCTAAGTAGTTTGTCAATGTGGATGTTCCCCAAAATGGAAGTGTTTTCCTAAATTCCCTTTTGGATGATTCATTGCTAGTGTATACAAATAAGAGATATTTTTGTGTATAGAGATTTTGTCCTGTAACTTTGCAGAATCAGGGAACTGACTGTCATCATGTTTTGTTGATTCTGCAGGAAGTTCTCTGTAGAAGATGATGCCATCGCTGGGTCTCTGAATAGCCCTTATTCTACTGTTTCCTTTCACATGCGGTTTGCTTATGTCTTGCCTTCTTATTCTGGGTAGAACTTTCAGTACAATACTGAGCAAGGAGTGAAAGCTAGAATGAGGGACTTGTTTGTGATTTCAGAGTAGAGCTGTCAGTCCTCAAAACTGAGCATGATGTTTGATTAGGGTTAGGGTGGGGTTAGGATTAGGGTCTCCCTGTCCCCCACTGTACAGAGCCCATTCTCCTCCGGTAACCAGCAGAGTGATCTTTTCAGAACACAACCTTTGAGCCTCTCTGTGATCCACTCCCCAGCTGCCCATCCCCTCCAGCCTCACCTCTCCCGCCATATACCCCCCCCACCCCTGTGGGCCTACCAGGTGTGTGGTCATCCCACATGTGCCTCGGGCCTGACTCCAAGCCTTCACATTCTCTCTGCCAGGAGCATTCTTTTCTCCCCCTGCTTCATGTCTGGCTTGGTCCCCCGTTGGCTGAACCTGGACTTGCCCTTTGGTGACCTGACTCATGTCTGCTGGGTGTTTGTGACCTTGTTGCCTATTTAAATGTAGTGCCCCCTTTCCCTGTGTGAGTGATTTACTAAGCTGCCAGGTATGGGGCATGCACAGGGAAGTAGCCTTAGTGCCTGTGTGAAAAAATCAATCTCAGGGCGCCTGGGTGGCTCAGTCATTAAGCATCTGCCTTCAGCTCAGGTCGTGATCCTGGGGTCCTGGGATCAAACCCCACCATGTTGGGCTCCCTGCTCAGCGGGGCACATGCTTCTCCCTCTCCCATTTGCCCTGCTTGTGTTCCCTCTCTAGCTGTCTCTCTCTCTCTCTCTCTGACAAATCAATAAATAAAACCTTAAAAAAAATCAGTCTCAGAGGGGCTCACCACCCTTGGTGACAGTCCCCTCAGAGAGACAAGACTTCCAGCTTCTGGGGGGCCAGGGACCCGGAAGCTTACACTCTTGGATTCACGTCTGGGACCTAAACAAGCCCCCTCTGCTTCCAGCGGTCCTCTTTCATCTTCCCTGCCCACGGGCTGGACCTGATCTGGGGGAGTTCGAGGGTGACCGTTCCTAGGAATAGAGTGGTTGACTGATGGACCCTAGTAGCCTTCACGAGAAGACCCTATGGGGGTGGAGACAGCTCTGTGGGGGCCAGCGACAGCCCACCCAAGGCAAAGTGGGGAGGAGGCCAATGATGCTGATTCTAGCCAGTCTGCAGGCCACAGAGAGGAGGGCTGTGCCCCAAAGTGCTCCACTCCTGGCAGGTGGGGACAGGACCTGCAAGGGGTCGGCCAGGGGAGGGCATCTGCAGGGTTTGCCTGGGAGTTCTGCACAAGGGAGCATTCCTGGCTCCAGCATGCTGACTGTGGGGTTGGTTTCCCACCTCTGAAGCCTCAGACTCCCCTATGTATGATGGGGTGCTGATGGCCCCCATCTCTGGGAGCAGAAGGTAGGGAGGGCTCACGAGCACACTTGCTTAGGACAAGCTGGGAGAGTGACTGTTGCTTAAAGAAGGCCTGCCCCCTTGAAGAAGGTTCACACATCCATGGGCCCCAGCTTTGGGGTCCTGCTACCAGCCTCTGACACTGACCTTCTTCCCACCTTGTCCCTCATCCCTGTAGATAGGTGGTCTTCCTGGAGATATTCCTGCAGAGGGCACAGGAGCCCATCATGGTCAGACACAAGGTCACCTATGAGGTCATCACTGACCAGTGGGCTGCCGGGCCTGTGTGCCCCACCCCCCCGCCCTGGGAGGGCTGGAGGGTGGTGGTCCTCGAGGTCCCCAGCACCCCGCACTGGCAGGATGTGTCCATGCAGCTCATGGCAATGGTCAGCTGCTTTTGTGAGCAGCGCTTCCTCCATGAGTGGAAGACCTGGTGTGTGCAGATGTGGACACCAAGTTCTGGATCATGTGGGTATGGAGATCCTGTCCTCCCACTTTGCACCCTGCACCCCAGTTTCTACTGGGTGGCCCATGAAGATTTCAGCTACCAGTGCCGGCTATAGTCCTGGGCCCACACCCAGGGACCAGGGCGACATTTACTATGTGGGGGACTTTTCTGGGGGGTTAGTGGTGGAGGTTCACTGACTGACCTTGGCTTATCATCAGGTGATGGGGGCCAACCTGGCCAATGGGATCAAGGTTGTGTGGTGTGATGAGAGCCACTTAAACAGGTACCTGCTGGACCACAAGCCCACCAAGGTGCTATCGCCGGAGGACCTGTGTGACCTGTGGTGGTTGGGCTGCCCTCCCCCTACCCTTCATGAAGAAGCTGAGATTCATGGCCATGCTCAAGAATCACCAGGACATCCAGGACTCATGAGGGGCTGTCCCAGGAGGATCTTTGGGACCTGTGGCTCCTGGGCTATCCCCTGGAGGACCTGTGGGACCCATGGTGGCTGGGCTGCCCTGCCCCGCTTCATGAAGAAGCTGAGATTTGTGACAATGCCCAAGAATCACCAGGACATCTGGGACGCATGGGGGCTGTCCCATCTCCATCAGGGGGTGCTGTCCTGAGCAGAGCTGTCAGAGCAAGTTCCTACTTCTGTCCCCTCAAGGGAGACTGCAGAGCCCAGCACTGCCCACACAGGCATGTCCAGAGCCCCCAGCTGCACCCACACACAGTAGGCTTGCCTGGGGACACAAGGTCCTCTCTTTGTGGTCACTACATTCTGATAACTTCCGGGTCAATTGCAGTTGTGAACGGCTCCAGTTTTATGTCAGGCATTTTTCTGTGTCAATGCTGAGAAACCATCTCTAAAAAGAACAATTGAGGGAAAAGGTTTTCTTCCTGGTTCTAGACAGACATCGCCTGGTGGGGCTGGGTGGGGTCCTGCAGCAGCTGTGGAGCCATGAGGGCCTCTGGCCAGGTCTTCCCTCCCAGTTCCTGCATCTTGCCATGGCCATGGGGCTTCAGAGACAGGGATGTGCCGAGCCCCTTCTCAGACCTCTAGTGTCCTGACTGCCAGAGGCCTTGGCCATGACCAGTAGCTCAGCCTCCAGGAGCACAAAGTCCTCTGGGTTATGTATGGTTTCTGCCTTGGTTTTATTTTTTATTTTTTACTTTTTAAATTAATTTAATTTTTATAGTTTAAATTCATTAGTCAACATATAGTACATCAGTAGATTTTAATGTAGTGCTCAGTGATTCATTAGTTGCGTATAAAACCCAGTGCTCATCATAACATGTGCTCTCCTTAATACCTGTCACCCAGCTACCCCATCACCCCACGCCCTCCCTTCTGTAACCTTCAGTTTGGTTCCCAGAGTCCAGAGTCTCTCATGGTTTTTCTCCTTCTCTGATTTCTTCCCATTCAGTTTTCCCTCCCTTCCCCTGTGGTCCTCTGCTCTATACCTTATGTTCCACATATGAGTGAAACCATAGGATAATTGACTTTCTCTGCTTGACTTACTTCACTCAACATAATCTCCTCCAGTTCCATCCATGTCGATGCAAATGATGGGTATTCATCCTTTCTGATGGCTGAGTAATAATCCATCGTATATATGAACCACATCTTTTTTATCCATTCTTCTGTTGAAGGGCATCTAGGCTCTTTCCACAATTTTGCTCTTGTGGCCATTGCTGCTATGAACATTGGGGTGCAGGTGGGCCTTCTTTTCACTACATCTGTATCATTGGGGTAAATACCCAGTAGTGCGATTGCTGGGTCATAGGGCAGCTCCATTTTTAACTTTTTGAGGAACCTCCATGCTGTTTTCCAGAGTGGTTGCACCAGCTTGCATTCCCACCAACACGGTAAGAAGGTTCCCTTTTCTCCACAAACTCGCCAACACGTGTTGTTTCCTGTCTTGTTAATTTTAGTCATTCCTACTGCTGGAAGGTGGTATTTATTATAGTTTTGATTTGCATTTCCCTCATGTTGAGGGATGTTGAGCATTTTTTTATGTGTCTTTTGGCCATTTGGATGTCTTCTTTGGAGAAATGTCTGTTCATGACTTCTGCTTATTTCTTGATTGGATTATTTGTTCTGTGGGTGTTGAGTTTGATAAGTTATTTCTAGATTTTGGATACTAGCCCTTTATCTGATATATTATTGCAAATATCTTCTCTTATTCTGTCAGATATCTTTTGGTTTTGTTGACTGTTTACTTTTCTCTGCAAAAGATTTCTATCTTAATGAAGTCCCACCAGTTCATTTTTGCCCTTGCTTCCCTTGCCTTTGGAGATGTGTCTAGCAAGAAATTGCTGTGGCTGAGATCAAGGAGGTTGCTACCTGTGTTCTCCTCAAGGATTTGGATGAATTCCTTTCTCACCTTGAGGTCTTTCATACATTTGGAGTCTATTTTTGTGTATCATATAAGGAAATGGTCCAGCTTCATTCTTCTGCCTGTGACTGTCCTCCTGGCACCATTTATTGAAGAGACTGTCTTTTTTCCACTGGATGTTCTTTCCTGCTTTGTCAAAGATTAGTTGACCATAGAGTTGAGGGTCTATTTCTGGGCTCTCTATTCTGTGCCACTGATCTATGTGTCTGTTTTTGTGCCGGTACCATACTGTCTTGATGACCACTGCTTTGTAATACAGCTTATAGTCACCTGCCTTGGTTTTAAATGGCTATTTCTGTGCTGGTGTTTGTGAAATGTGGGCACTCACTCAGTCTGGATGCACATCCCATTGGGATTCCTCAGTGCCTACTGGTAGGTCTGCACTTGTGCCCTCATCTCCCTGCACTATGTCTCAGCAAGCATTCACTGAGTGCCAACTGTGAGCTCAGTCACCAACAAAGTGCAGAGCATGAGAGTGAGAATGAAGATACAGGGTCCCTGCCCTCCTGGGACTTGTGATGGCCCATTCTCCTGACTTATCCCGTCCCCCTGACTCACTTCTTTCCTATTGCGGTGTAATTGACATACAACAGATACTGTTAAGTATGTTTCAGGGTCTAATTCAGTGGCAATAAATACACTCACTGTTCTGCACCCACCACCACCATCCATCACCGCCACTTCTACATCATCCCAAGCTGAACTGCTACCCGTGAGACCCCTCATTCCCCCTCCCCAGCCCTGGCACCCAGCATCTGCTTCTACCTCTATGAGCTAGAGTGCTCTCCGTCCCTCACAACTGGGGTCCTCCAGGGTCAGTTGTTTAGGGACTATCTTATTTCATGTAGCACAATGGGCTCAAGTTCTGTCCCCATGAGCCTGGGCCTGACCCACTTCCCCCCTAAAGGAATGGCTCAGCCTTCTCCTATCTAAGCCAAGCCCTCTCAATCCCCTCTGCTCCCCTCATCTTCCTCCTCAGCCTGAATAGGATTCCAACCATCTGCAGCTTTGAAGACCAGTTCTGTCCAGATGCCAGGAACATACCCCAAGGGTCTCAGCCTCACCTACCCCATCTGTCCTGTCCACGTCAGGTGCCTGCACCACCACCACCAGCAGCTGGCCACCTTCTCTCACAGATGATCCCATCTCAGTAGAGGGAAACACCAAGTCCAGACCCTTGGATTCCTCTGTGACTTGTTGCTTTCCACCAACTCTCCCAGTAGTGAGGTGGCTACTGGAGGCCATTCGATATTCAAACCATTTAAAGGCATATGTGAGTCTCTTCTGCTTAGGGCAATGGATAAGAGTTGGGGTAAATAGAAACCAAGCAGAATCACTGGAAGAAAGACTAAGTGATGAAAAGCTTTAGGGAAGAAGGGTCTGGAAGCTCTAACCTATTCCCAAGCCCCCTGGGACACTGCATGTGTGGGCTGGGTGCCTGCTCAGGGCTGACCTGAGAAGGCCCTAGGCTCGGCCCTCTGGTGATTGTCAGATTCGGCAAGTAGGAAGTGAAGGCCAAGGCAGAGTGCTAAGAGGCCTGGCTGGTGCTGAAGGTGTATCCCGACAACCACACACCCAGAGCCCCCCTCCCCATCTGCAAAGACTGAAAGGTTTTTTGTTGTTGTGTTGTGTTTTGTTTTTTAGAAAGAGGGCAGTTTCCATATGTTTAAGGAAATCTCACCCAGTCAACAGCTGACCACTACATTCACAGACCAGACCCTTCTGTGACCACACACGATGAGGGATACGGGTTTGACAAAATCAGTTCAGAAGTGTCACTAAGTGTCACTAAGCCAACAGCAAAACTGCAGGGAGAGGAGCAGCGGCGGTGAACCCTGGGGGGAGGAAGAACTGGTATTGGACTTGCTGCACTGCACTGTTCACAGTGTCCCAGATCCAAAGGCAGAGAGACGAGTGGTGGTGACACAGGAAAAGAAAGTATTTCAGCACAGCTGACACCGGAAGGCTGAGGACTGGCATGGCCTCAAGGTGCTGAAAACACTCCTTTTCAGCTTTTATATAAGGAAGATCTAGGACAAAAGTCAGGGGCAGGTGCAGGAGGTCAGTAAAGTTCTGGTCAATCATTGTCTTGGGGTCCATCATGCGAGGTATTGTTGGTGGCAGGCACTGGTTATTGCTTGAGGGGTCATTTTGGTGTCCACCGGGTCTTGGACTTGAGTTAACAGATGAGCCCAAAGGAGGAACGTCATCAGTTAGGAAGTACAGACGAAGGTCAGAGTGGAGGTGGGTGAAGGCATCTTTCACTCTGAGAGCAGGGGAACTCCGAGCCTCTGCTATACACTTTGCCCTGCTCATCGCTTCCAGCTGCCTGGTCCTCAGCTCTGTCCTTTTAATGAACTGGTCATCTAGTAAGTAACATGTTTCTCTGTGTTCCATGAGCCACTCAAGCAGACTATTCGAACCTGAGGAGGAGGTTGTGGGGCCCAACATCTGTAGCCCATAGCTCAGAAACATGGGTGACCTCTCTGCCCAGCCACTGGCTGGTCACTAAGTTAACAGCACAGGGATCCAGGGACCACACACAGCAAAGAACACAGACTGGACAAAGTTCAGAAAAGTCACTAAGCCAATAATAGCAACTACAAGAGCAGCTATAATGAAGCCTGGGGTGGAGGGAGAAGGTCTGATATTCAGGATGCTTCCATTATAATATTCATCACACCCTGGACTTGTCAGTGGGGCCATGTCCCCCTGCTGGGGGTCAGGTAGCTTCCTACATGTTCCACCTGCCTCTCCCTGGCTCCCCCAGCTGTGCACAGCCCTGTGCTGCTTCCCAGCAGGGGGCAGTTTTAACCAAGGTCAGGAAGACGGGATGGATTTTCCTGACTCCACCTGCCACCAACCCCCACCCCCAACCCAGAGCTGCGAGAGGAAACTTTTCTTCCGCTCCTCTTAAGGTACCTGGCTGGGTCTGGAAATTGACAAAGACAGATGAACAGGAGAAAAGCTCGCAAAGTGCATTGATTTTTTTGGTGGGAGCCTCACAAGAACATGGAGACCAGCAGAGGTGATTGGAGCAGACAGATCTATGTTCTGGGCAAAGAAGCAATCAATGTGTGAAACATTGAGAGAGACACAGGGTTTTGAGCTAGGGCTGGTAAACAGTAAAAAAGTAACTGGGAAGATAAAGGTTAGTTTAACCAGGTTTGTTCCTACAGCCTTTGTGGCCCTAAATTCCTTGACTCTGGTGATAAGCAGGTCCTCCCTATGATCTGAGGAGAGACAGTGCCACATGGGAGCATTTTGACCTGCTTCAGGGAAGGAGCACTGACGGCTGGGGATTAGAAACTCCTGCTTCTGCTGTATGCAAAATTCTTTCAGTTTCTAGATTTAATTTGCCAAGGTGCCAAGTTCGGGGTAGTGTGCCCTGACCCTCACTGGCCTGGTGCTGTACTCAGTCTCTTCCTAGCATCCAGGACATTGAATGCGCTGCTGTGGAGACCTCCCAGCCCTGGGGCAGCCCCTTGTCCAGGGGAGGGCTGCCTATGACTTCCCACAGGGTGCCCTGTTGCTAAGGGTGGCCGCCCCTCCTTAGGGATATTGGGTGAGAGTGTGCAAATCTTACTTTGAGAAACTGACTTCATTTCCTGCAAATCTCTACCTGGTAGTGGGATCATACAGGATATTTTTAGTATTTGGGGGAAACGCCATACTTTTCCCAGCGTGGCTATGCCAACCAAGGTCAATTCTGGATGATTTTACCTATGAACCAGAGATTTTTCAAGATCCTCTCCCCGGAGAACATGAGGAGATCATTTTCAAGGCCTTGCACAGTGTACTAACCATAGGAACAAAGCGGTAACTCAGGAACGATTGAAATGAAGAACTGCTTCTCCTTCTTCCACTTCTGGCCAGTGGGCTGGTCTGTGGCTCGATCCCACCTCAGGCAGCTGGAAGGTTGACCTCCCAGACCAGCTGCCACCGAGATGGTGGCTATTTTCAGAAATTCTTTGGGGTGTGGCCGGGTTTCCCAACCCCTGCACAGATCAAGTTGGTGACCTCTGACAGTGGATCCACGGGTCCTCCAGGCATGGTCCCTCCCCCACCCTTCAGCGGAGCCATCACACTGCGGGTTTAGGGGGATAGGAGCTTCCCCTAGGCAAAACCACTGGAGATTCCCACTGTCCCTACCTGCCCTTTAGATGCTCCTCACTTACTCCTGTGCCTCTGGTGTCTTCCTGGAACCCAGGTCAGGGTTCAGATAGCTCGTCCAGCAGCACCCTCACTTTCTAGGAGGGGGATTAGTTGAAATCCGCAGTGTGTCCTGCTGCCCCACCTGGATCGCTGCCTGAAGGCACATGGTCTGGGCCATCTGAGGACCCAAGACTGTGGATCTGTGGTCTGGAGGGCTTCTGAGCAGAGCTGGCGGGATGGGAGGGCTGCAAGGCACAGACACAGGTGTCCAGAAAGCTGTCTTGGGTCCTAGGCATCCTACCATTTTTAAATCAAAGCCCTAAGATCTTTTAAATGTCAGCAATGTTACAGCGTGGGCCAAAAAATCACGTGTCTCTGTGCCCAACACCACCTCAACTATTGGCCATTTCTTGCACTTGAGCTGAGTACAAAGAAGTGGGAGTCAGAGCTTGAGGGGAGGGTCTGGACCAGACTTTGTGTTTGGGAATACAGGCCTTCCAGGCAATCTTGTGCTGAGCCTGAGGAGGGGGACCTGTGTGGAGACCCCAGCTGCAGACACTGCTGCCCGCTGATGCCCCCTCAACCCACCCATGCCCCCTCAGCCCACCCCAGAGCACCTGCTGCTGGGGGAGCGCCTGCCCCCTCCTCTCTGCCCGAGGGCTCTCCTGCACAGCCGTGCCTCTCCCCTGCCAGTCACTTCCAGCCTGCTGTCTGGAAGGGTAGATACTGGATGACCTCCAGCCCTGGGGACACAACCAGCACGGGTGGGACATGGTCTCCCAGCAGGCCTGAGCACCAGACCCCCACGGTGCTCACTCTCCTCCTGGGGGCTCACTCTGCCATGAGCTCCATGGGCCTCAAGCTCCCTGGGCCTCACTCCTCCTCTGCTCAGGCACCACTCTGGGCCCAAGCTCCACACACTGGGACTGGGAGCGGGTTGTCTGGACCTTCTGGACTCGCACTTCCATTCCCCTGACATGGGCACAGTCTGGCCTCACAGACTCGTCAGAGGAGACCCAGTGCAGGAAGACGCAGGCCACTTCAACGGAGAAGCCAGGTGACCCCAGAGGGCGGGCACAGGCCTTGCTCAAAACAGGGCTCATGGAGTCCTGTGTGGGATGTGGGAAGGGTCGCAGAAAAGGCAGAAGACAAGGAAGAGGACAGGACAGAGTTTCCCAAGAGGGTCGATGGAAGGATCAGAGGCTCACCGAGATCCTTGGGAAAACTCGGAGGTCCTGGAGATAGATGTTGGCTGAAACACTGTCATTTGGTCAGAAAAGTGTCACAAACCCCCAGTTAATGCTGGGTGACTTACTCTTTGCTGCTTCTAGGAATCAGGGCATATGGGCCATTAGCACTCACGTTGCATGAAGTCGAGGATGTATTTACTTTTCAGGACTAGCTTTTTCTAGAGGAAGTGCTAAGCATGGGTCTCTCCATTCTTTTCTTTGTGCTACCGGCCTCTGTTTTCAGGAGAAGATTCCTGGTGCTCATCACCACGGCTAGCCCTGAGGACCACCCCCCTCCCGTCACCTCCCACGGTGGACATGACCACATGGGTTGGGGGGTGCTCGCTGATGAAGTCCCAGTGCTCAGTATGGAGCAGGGACCCCAGATCTGCTGAATGAAGGAGGGCAGGAGAGAAGGGGGAAGGGGAGAGAGGGGGAGGAGGGAGGGATGGGTGGGAAGGAGGGAGGGGAGAGAAAGAGGAGGCAGGGCAGGATGGAGGGACGGTGAGAGGGAGGAGGAGGAGGAGGGACGTGAGAGGGAAGGGGGGAGGAGGGACAGGAGGGAGGCGGAGGAGGGATCAGGGATGGGAGGGAGGCAGGGAGGGTGTTGGGATGGGGGAGGGAGAGGAGGGGTGGCGGGGAAGGAGAGGGGGGTAAAGAATGAGAGAGTGAATAAATGAGGGAGGCGGGGAGGGAAACCACGAAGCCAGGTGCATACATCAGGAGCCATTATTTGGGGTGAAGTCCAAGGGCATCACAGCCCGGGCCCGGGATGGTGGCTCAGGCACGTCCATCTGTCCTCCCAGGGCTGATCTTCTTTCTCCTTGGCCCTGCTGTCACCCTGGGTCCTCTCCACCTCCTCAAACAATTCTGAATGTTCCCAGGAGCAGGGTGGCAGGAGGTGGGTCTCAGGAGGGGCTTCCTGGATCCTGTTTCTCGGACGACACTGTGACCGTAGCTACAGGACATTCTGTCATGAGGACTGGGACGGTGGACCCCGTCCATCTCCTTGAGCATTAGCCTTGTTCCATTCCCTGCTCTCTCCACCTCTGCTGTGCTGAATGCTCCTGACAATACACCTGTAAAAAATCGTGCCAGAGTTTCTGGGGCTGAGTCCAAGGCTGAGCACTGCTAGGTGAGGGGTGCCCCTAAGGCCTGGGATAGGTGCTTCTCACTGTTCTCCCAGCCCGGGGTGCCCATCACCCTTCTCTCCAGGGGACCTGCATTGGACCTCTGCTTCCTCACATTCTCCCTAGGGCTGCTGGTCCCCAGACCAGACTCCAGCCGGTGTGAGGGTGACCAGTGCTGCCTCCATAGGGTTTCCTTTGCCAGAGTCCTTCCCTGGGAGCTCCTACGTCTCTGACACATACTCCCCATGTGCCTTTCCTCCCCCCATGGACTTGCATATGTTTGATCTCTGTCCCTGTGAGACCCCGTGACTTGGAGCCTGGTTTGGGGTGGAGTCAGGTGAAACTTTTCTCTGGCTTTGGGTTGCAAGCGATGCACTTGCCCTCTGTGCTGTTTCTTCCAGCTTTCTGCATCTCCCTGGTTTCCGTACGGGCCACAGGAGGAACCAGCCTGTCCTGTCTGGGGTCGGGTTGTGGTGTCCCAGCAGGAACAGGGGTCTTGACACTGAGACTCTGTTCATAATTCCTTAAGGGACCTCTATGATTACATCTCATCTGTAATTCATTGGGCATTTCAATATCAAATAAGGGAAATTCTATGTCAAACAAACAGAAAAAAATGAGTCCCTGTTGAAAATACGTAGGCAGACACAAAGGCAACAATTGTGTGATTCCACATACAGAAACATCCAGAACAGGTAAAGAAACAGAGAGAGAAAGCAGCTTAGGGGTCGCAAGAGGCAGGGCTGGAGGAGAAATGCGCAGGGAGGGCTTTGGGCTCAGGGTCTCCTTTGGGGAAGGAGGTACCCTGCAGCGAGGTTCTGTGGTGTGGAGGCACAGCCTTGGGAATGTGCTTAATGCTCGAAATGTTTCAAGTGAAAACAAGTAATTTTATTTAAAACCAATGATAAACAGTATACAGAAGATGGAAAGATAAAATAGCAGTTAATATGTACCAGAGAGAAAGAATATACAGGTAGGGGATGAAGCATTCCTAAGGGCCGTCAGGGTCGGGGGATAGAACAGGGATAATTGCATAAGGAGGGGGCTGCGGGCTCTGGATGTGGCTGTGGGAGCCCCGCAGGAGCAGGAGTAGGGGCGGGGGTTGGGACAGATGCAAGAGCAGGAGCACAGGCTGGGGCAGGGGAAGGGGGAGTGGCTGTGGTTGGGACAGGGGCAGAAATAGGAGCAGGGACTGGGGCAGGGGCGGGGGCAGGGACAGGAGCAGGAACTGTATGTAGCAGGAGCTGGGGCAGGGGCAGGGGCAGGCGCCAGCTCTTCAGGGACAGCGTCAGGCTCTCCGTGGGCAGGTGCCTGGTCCTCTGCTGGCTCCTGGTCTCCTGCGGAAGTCTCTCCAGACACCATCCCCCCTCTGGAGCTGCAGATGAAGTTGGGGCTGGCTCTGGTTCTTCAGAACTGGACCCAAGTATCCAGGCTCCCACATTCCAGAGACAGCCCCCTGCCCAGCTCATTTCGTTGGAGATCCTTGAATGAAGAACATGTTTGCGTGCTTTTGCAGAGAAAGAGCTCAGCCCAGGGCCTCCCAGAGAAGCTACAGCCAGGAAGGAACTCTCACTGGGACATCTCCCCAACTGCAGTCCACCCGCTGAGTGCTCTGAGCCCAATCCTTGCTCCTGGCCCCACACCAGCTTCTGGGGTCTCCTGCCTGTGGGGTCTAACACCGACCCATCCCCAGACACCCACATACACCCAACCCCGGCCTTCTCACCCTTGGGCTTGGCCTCCATGGGCTCTGAGTCCTGGACCACAGTCCGGTGTGGTATCACCAGGGACAGTGGCCTGGGCAATGTCAGAGGTCTTCCCAGGCAATCCACAGTCCCTGATCCTGGAGAGCCCCCTATGGTCATGGTCACTCCCTGTGTCAGGGAGATGGAGCAGGTGTCTGCCAGCCTCCTGTTTCATCATCCCTGGTGTTCTGTAAAGACGGACCAGTAGCTGGCCTGGACGCATCACAGCCCGGCCATCCTCACTGTCCTCCTGCCCAGTCCCCCTGCTGCTCCCAGATCAGACACAGACCGGTACATGCACAGCCCCACACCTGAGACAGGGACCCATACCTGCAGGACACAGGATAAACCCTGCAGAGAAGCTCACGGCCCCCCACAATCTGTCTCACTCAGCCAGCCTTGACCTGGGGTGTGAACATGATCTGCCCACTGGACATCTGACACATCATCAACCTGCTCTTGTATTGGGTGGGCGCACCCCACATGAGCCTTCTGTACACCCCCACACACACACACACACGGGGAGGGGACCTGGGGCTGCACAGGTCAGATCAGAACGTATGGTGCTGGGGGCTGGCTCTGGGCATCATGGTGTCACCTTTCTGTACTTCCGGCCAAATAGCCAGAGATGTCGGGGAGCCCTGACATGATATCACCAACAAGGAAAAATGTTTGCAGCATGTGCTTTCCTCTGCCTGCAGCCTCTGGACTTTGGGATGCAACATGCAAACATGTTCTTTGTTCAAGGATCTCCAATGAAACGAGCTGGGCAAGCACCAGCTGTCTCTGGAATGTGGGTGCCTGGTTACCTGGGTTCCAAATTCAGTTGGGCTCTGTTGTCAGGAAACTGAGGTCACCACTGCCTGGGATCTGTTTACCAGACTTCCTCCTCACACCAGAGCCCTCCAAGGGTCCCCCTCTCTCTCAGGTGCGCAGTACCCACCCTCCACCCCATGCCCCGTCCATACAGTGACACCCACACAGCCCACCCACAGTCCCCGTGAGGCCTGGGTGCAGCCATTGTCCCCAGTGTGAGGACACAGAGCTGGGTTCAGACTGGGTTCCTTCTTGTGTGCAGGGCCGTGACCTGGGACAGACCCTGTGCCTCTCAGGACCTCCCTAGGCTCCCCATCTGCACAGTGGGGTTTTTGGCTTTACTTCTAAGGACAGCTTCAGGGGTAGGACCTCTACCTATGTTCTGTACCTGCTATCACAGGAGGCTGCTACACGCACATGGTAATGCAAAGATGAGTGGGGGGCTGGGCGGGGCATAGAACACAGCTCAAAGGGGCCTGGATCTGCTCTGCGGTCCAGGGAAAGCCACCCTCCTTCTGCCTATCTCCCAGCCCCCGTGGGAAGGTTGCAGTGAACTGGTTCAGACCTTGTCCTCTCGTGACACAAAATTCCAGGTGCTCCCATTAGGTTTAGGCCCAGGTCCCAGGGCCTCGTCTGTGCCCATGTGCTGGGCAGTCCCCACAGTGGTTCCTGGCATTTCTGAATGCTGCTCACACATCCCTGTGGAATTCTCTCCCCTCCGGGGTGGATGGCCTGTGTGACTTGCTCTAAGAAATAGAATGGAGCAAAATGATGGGATGTTGTTTCCAACCTGATTGAAGAAAGTCTGTGATTTCTCCTGGTTTCCTCTCTCGTGTTCATTCTCTGCCTTCTCTGTGTGTCTCTGGGTCTCTCCCAGGAATAGGACCTGGGGGCTCTGCCGGCAATGTGAGAAACCTCAGAAGCCTCCCTTGTCCCTGTTTCTCTCTCCTGTCCTGGTGCTTGGTTCCTTCCTAAGGCTTCTTCCCTCCCCCTCACCAGAGCACTGACTCTGGAACCTCTTCCAAATGGGGGCCCTGAAGCTGGAACGAGGGTCCTGACCTTGGTCAGACCAGTGGCCCAGTGCTCCGCCACATTCTGCAAACCAGGTCACCAGGACCCCAAGCCCTAGGCTATCCTCTGCTCAGAAGGACCTCAAGAGAGTACAAAGCATTTTCCTAGGAAAATGGGTCAGGGATGGAGATCTAAGGCCAACAGACGTTTCTACAAACCCATGGGACCCTAGGGACACCCCATCTTTATAGCCCAACTTACAGAAGAGTAAACTGAGGCCTTTTGTGCTGTAGCTCCATCTGGACTTGGGGGGTTATCTCTTCCTACTTCCAGTAGCCCGGGACGGTGATGGACACCAGACCCCATTCTCTGTCCTCTACCAGTGCCCTGGCAACCCCCCTGGGCCTTTTGGGGATCCCCTGACCATCAGTCTGGCCTGTCTGTCCTCCCCATGCTATGGATCTGGGTTCTTGCCGAGGGTCCTGATGCCCCAGCCCCATTACCCAGTGGTCTCCAGCCTCTTTCTTCTTTCCCCCTTGTCACCCACCTTGATCCCAGGGTGTCTGCCCCTTCTGACTCCCAGCTGGGCAGTTGTGGCTGGGGATTGTGTGTGTTGCAGTTGTGTGTACGTGCACACAGGTGCACATGCCTCTACCTGTCTGGGGATGCCCAGTGTCATGTCCCCACACGGGACAGAGTGGGTAGCTATCCCCGAGGATCTGAGGGGCTCTCACCCTCAAAGCAAGCCTCATGGGAGGATTGGGGCCAGCCTAGGACTGGAAAGCATCCCTGCTCCTTGGACTCTGTACCCCTCATTTGTCCTGGGCCAGTCCCTGCCTCTCTTGACTCCAGGTTCCCTGAGGGTTGGACATGGAAATGTTTGAACTTGGCCACTTCTTCAGGGGTAGGTGGAGGAAAGGTGCACCAGGCACATAGGCCTCCCTCTCAAGACGGCCAGGTGTGCACAGCGGACGTGCATGAGACCCATGGCTCCGCAGCTGACCAGTCCCCCATGTTTCCTCACCACCATCAAGGGCTCTGTGGCTTCAAAGTCCACTTAGCCCTGGAACTATGCCCATCCTGGGCAGCAAGGCTCAGGGTACAAGGCCGGGCGGGTTGGACATCTGGGGATGCAAATGTCACTGAATACCCCCCATCCAGCTGGCCGGGAATGCAGGCTGCCTCCCTGTGTCCCGCTAAGTGCAGGGCTGGGCCAGCGGACCCGGAGGCAGCAGTGGACGCTGACACAGGGCAGGGAGGAGCAGTTCCCCTTCTCCTCTCCGTCTGTTTTGTCTTCCTGGTAGTACCCTGAGACAGAGGTCTAGCCTGTCCCTGGCTGCAGCCCTGGCTGGAGTCAAGGTGTGGGAAGGAGGCTGGGGAGGAGGGGCCCACCACCAGGATGCCCGAGTGTGAGGGATTTTTTTTTTTTTTTTTTTTTTTTTACTGTAATGAGGGACCCGTGACCTTTCAGGGATTTCAGCCCTTTTTAGACATGAGCAGTGGCCCCAGGCCTCAGCCCTGCCCCATCCTTCACCCTCCACGAGGCCCCGCATCTCCCCCAGCCCAGTCCTTTTCTGCAGCCAGTCCTCCCTCCAGCCCCAGGAAATCCAGCTTCTCTGAGAGGCTGCAAACTCATTACAAGCTGAAGCTGAGCAGTCCCCCTATGGAGCCTGGCTTTGGGTCCTGGAGCCCCACAGTGAGGAGGGGCGATGCGGGGCAGGAGCTGGGAGAGGGCAGAGCGGACTCTCCCTGGGGGTCATGGCTCCCTGGTCAGTGCAGACCCTGTTGTGTGCCGGCCTCTAGGGCACCCAGACGCCAGCTCCCAGGCAGGCTCCCGGAGGGAGACCAGAGTGTGGCTCCTGCTAGCTCGGATGTGTCACTCGGTCCTGTAGCTACAGCCTCTTCCACCAGGAGCACACCCCCCCCCCCCCCCAGTCAGCCAGCAACCCCCTCAGCACCTAGATGAACAGTCCATCACCCAGCTCAGGGGCCAGCGTGTGGCTGGGCAGGCAGGGGAGGGCTCGCTCTGGGTCAAGGTGTCCCTGGCTGGGCTCACGGGGCTCGGGAGGGCTGGCCTCCCAGCCCCTCTGCTGACCAGCCCTGTGACAGGAGCCATTTGCCTCCCCTCTCTGGGCCTCGCTCTCTGCCTCTGTGCAATGCAGTGATGCCGAATGATCACTCCCATGGTGGGAGCATGTGGGGTGCTGGTGACTGACCTAGGCTGGGCACAGAGGCTGGACTGCACAGTGCAGTGGGGGATGGTGAGCGGTGTCACCAGTGAGCACCCCTTCTGCCAAAAGCAATCTAGTCCTTCCATACAGCTGCCAGGCCCTTGGGAGACCACACTCCTGACACCAGGTCCCTGTGTGTGGCTTTTCTTCAGCAGTGGGACAGGTGGGGACCCCAGGACATGGGTCCAGCTCCTCCCTCTGAGGGCATGAGAGCAAGGAAGCAACAGATTTCTGTGCATGGATTTTGTATCCTGCCACATTACTGAATTGCTGTATGAGTTCTACTAATTTGGGGGTGGAGTCTTTTGAGTTTTCCACATAAAGTATCATGTCATCTGTGAATAGAGTGAGTTTGACTTCTTTCCCAATTTGAATGTCTTTTATTTATTTTTGTAGTCTGATTGCTGAGGCTAGGACTTCTAGTACTATGCTGAACAATTGTGGTGAAAGTGGACATCCCTCTTGTGCTCCTGATCTTAAGGAAAAAGTTCTCAGCTTTTCCCTATTGAGAATGGTATTCACTTTGGGCTTTGCATAGATGTTCTTATGAAAACTTTTATGAAACTCAGGAATATTCTCTTTCCTTACACTCTGAAAAGTTTTAATCAAGAAAGAGTGCTGTATTTAGTCAAATGCTTTTTCTGCATCATGGATCCTATGGTTCTTGTCTTTTCTTTTATTAATGTGCTCAATCATGCTGCTGATTTGCAAATGTTGAACCACCCTTCCATCCCAGGAATAAATTCCAGCTGGTCATGATGGATAATCCTTTTAATGTACTGTTGGATCTTACTGGCTAGGATCTTGTTGAGTATTTTGGCATCCACATTCAACAGGGTTATTGGTCTGTAATTCTCCTTTTTGATGGGGTCTTTGCCTGGTTTGGGGATCGAGGTAATGCTGGCCTCATAGAACAAGTTTGGAAGTTTTCCTTCTGTTTCTGTTTTTTGAAACAGCTTCAGAAGAATAGGTATTGTTTCTTTTTTGAATGACAGCCTTGCTGGATAAAGCATCCTTGGCTGCATGTTCTTCCCATTGAGTATCCTGAATATGTCTTGCCAGCCCTTTCTGGCTTGCCAGGTCTCTATGGACAGGTTGGACATTATTCTGATGTTCCTCCCTCCATACATAAGAAATCTCTTCCCCCAGGCTTCTTTCTGGATTGCTTTCTTGGATCTAAGATTTGCAAGTTTTCCATTTTGAATTCTAATAGTGTATTTATAGACTATTTTATATTTTCTATGTACACCCTCCTATTATCTGTAAACAGACACAATTATCCCCTCAATTCTTATTCTTTTTGTTTCTTTTGTCTTATAACACTTGGTAGATTCTGCAATGCACTATTGACTAGAGCAGCATTGTTTGAAGATTTTAATATACCTTTTCAATATCTGATAGAAAAAGCAGATGAAACATTAGAAACAATGTGACCTAATTGACATATATGGAACATTACATATTAAGTACAGAGTACATTATTTTCAAGTGGTCCTAGGATATTTACCCAAGTAGATGAAATGTTGGGCCATGAATCAAGTCTACACATTTTAAAAGCCTGAACTTAACTAGATCATATTCTTAGACCACAGGGGAATTGAGCCATAGTCATAATGAAAACTAGGAAGTCCCTCAATGTTTAAAAATCAAATGTAACTTTGCTACATATCCTAAGGGTCAGAGAGGAAATCACAAGGGAAATTCTCAACCTTTCCTACATCAGAGCTTGTAGACGATGGCTCTCTATCTGTGAAGAGCACTTTAATTAGCTAGACGGGCCTTAAGTCAGAGTTGTGCCTGCCCCAGCCACACCTGGCAGCCTTAGCCTGTGGTTCCCCCACAGCTGCCCTTTTTGGTAGCTCTGAGCTAAGAGGGATGACATGGCCATATGGAAATGGGAAGCTCCCATTCTTAGTGATGATGGTGCCCCCCTGCCCAAGCTGCCCTTTCTGGTAGCCCCAAGCTAAGGGGAAAACATGGTCATATGGAAATGGGAAGCTGCACACCCTTAGTGATGACGGTGCTATTGTGTTGTCTTCACCAGTCCGACCACATGTTTTCTGAGTAAAATATAACACAAGAGCAGGTTCTCGACCTTAAGGTTTGAAAATCATCTTGGGAGTCATCTACAAATATGGATTCAACATGTATTCTTTATTCTGGAAAAGAAATAGACCCCACTAGTAATCATGGCTTTCTGAGCACCTGCTCTTGAGAGCCATCACACTCTTTGTGGAATTGTCCCTCTTAAACCTCCAAACTATGATGTAGATATTATTAGTCACTTTTTCTAGATGGTTAGACAGGGGCTCAGAGATTATTGGAGTCACAGAGGATCTTAGTGTCAGAAAGCTAAGTGGGATCCCCAAACTGACTCCAAATTCCTTGTTATTCCATACATGGTACTATTTCCCTCTTATCTCTGGTCTTCTAGATCTGGAAACATCTCAAGTCCCAGGATTTTCTTGTTGTGTGGTCAACTGGAATGAATTCAGCTGGCCTTTTTACCTCTGCCTAACATGATCATTAAGTGTGGAGGACCTCTGCTTAAGATACTCAAAGATCTCTAGGAATAGAGATATTATATTTTTCTGATATTAAAGTTACTGAAAGAGCTATCTTTTAAAAATTGATTCAGGTTCTGGTATATTCAGGGTGTGCTGTAAGAAAGGTCTGAAATAGTATTTAAAAATACTCAACTCAGCCTCTTCTACAAAGTAAGACGATGCTTATAAACATTGCTAAACTATTCCCTTACCCACGCTTACTTCCCAACCATCGTAGAATTTATATGGTATGACTCTGACTTACATTAGGCAAAATCTGCAGGGAAAGAACTAAGACAGTGTATCCAAGCTTTAGGGGGACTTCATGTTTAAATTAATGTTGTGACAATGAGCTACTCTGTTTTATTCTGTAGTCCAAAGGATTAGTGCCAGACATCTCAAAGATGTTGGGAGGTTCTAAAATTCTGACTTTAAATTATCTTTGTGCTTCAGAGATTTGGGCAGGAGAAAGGGAGAAGCCCAGCCTCTGAGAACGCCTCTGTTACCTGTGTTGACCATGGAACAGATAATCTACTGTAGGCATCATTTTGATTTCTTGGTAGTATCGTTAAGGGTGCTTTTGTCTCAACTTCCTCTTTAGTAGTAATTAGAATAATAATGGAAATTTGTATCTTTTACCATCCATGGGCCCAGATCCTGGGGTCCCAGGGAAGCTATCCTTTAACATTTTACCAAGCTCAAAATGACGAGGCAAAAATCTCAGAGCATGAGCCCTATTTCTGCCCCAAGCACATGTTGTACATCTGTTTCAAGAAGAAAAAGATTAAAAAATAAATAAATAAAATAAAATGCCATTGCAAACAAGATAAGAAAAACAAAAGAACCTCTCCTGCTCCCATAAGATTAAAGTCATACTGACGTGCACATACTGAAAACATAAGAAAAAGTCTGTAACTTTCTGGAATGTTCTTCCTCATGGTGATGTGTAACTCTGTATGTAAAACAAAACAGAACGAATATAGAAACCTGCCCCAGATGTTCCTTCTCCAGAGCACTCCCTTCCTTGTGAAGATTGTGTCTCCCAGGCAGCTGTCTTGAATAAAACTCTCTTCCTTTCTCCCTAAAATGTTTAAAAGGGTTTGTTCCTTTAGTGTCAACAGTAACAATTTTTTTTTTTTAAATAAAAAAGCCATGTTCCTGGTTCATCGCTCCAACAGCACAGAAGAGCGGTTGTTCTTGTTCATCCTGGAGCTTCCCTGCAGAACCAAGCACATGTATATATATTCCAGCACAAATGGCCTCATCCTAGAAGGATGCTCAGAAGGTCTGAGAAACACTATCCATTCCATGGATGAGACAAGAAGGTGAAGCCCCTACTGCTTAGAGCATTACTTTTTGGGTCTTAAAATTGCCTTGGAAATGTGGGAAACCACTGCATTTCCTAAAGTCCAAGCCTGGGAAGGTCTGAGAGCAGCTGACCTTGCCGGGAACCAGGAACAGCTCTGCAGGCAGGACTGATGCAGGAAGGGAAGGGGCAGGGCTCTGAGGGTGGACTGCAGCCAGACAGGTCCCAGATGGGGCTGGATGTGTGGTGAGGAGGGCCCTGCCCACGACCAGCCCAAGCCTGCCCCACCAATCCAGGTGTTAGGGTGAGGAGGGGCCTCCTGGAGTACCTACAAAACCAGGGAGTTGTGTGTGTAAGGGCAAGTCACCAATTACAGACACGCATGGCAACCAGTGGGCTCAGGGCACCACCCTCTCTGACCTATCGGTGCGTGGGGGCGGAGCTACGTCCCCTGGGCAGACTGGGAGCTGCCTCCGGATGCAGAGGTGGGGCAGGCGAAGGGGCACTCTGAGAAACCCTGGGCGGAGGTCCTGGGTAGGTCAGTGTGCTCTGCGCACAGAGGTGGGGTTCCTTGGGGTAGGGTGCAGGCCCAGGTGAGAGGCTGGGGTCCTGGAAGGGTGCATGGAACATGCTAATTCTGGGAACTCAGACAAGTTCTCTTTTTCCCTTGAACAAGTCTCTTTTGCCCGATGTCCGTCAACTGGCCATATCCCCCAGACCCTTGAGCTTCAGGGCGCCTGTTCACTCGAACTTTTGTGGGATGGGTTGCAGTCATTTCAGGGTTTCCCATGTTCCTTGGGAAGAGTGCATACAAGGACTGCACACAGTCCCTAATTCATTGGGGTACCCCCTTGTCCCCTGGCATAGGCAGTACAGGTAATGGACCTTGAGCAGCACCCCAAGTTCAGCAGGGTGTCCCCTGTTCCCTCAGGCACAGGTGTAGTGCTAACTAGCCCTAGAACAGTGTCCCAACGTCATTCAGCATCCTGCCCCATGTCCCCGGGGATGGTGGTTCTGGGCTGTCACAATCATGTGAGATGGTACTCCAGCTTCCTGCTCCCCTGGGCACAGATGTGACAGTAAGAAGCCCCAGAGCTGTCCCCTAGCTTCAGCATTATTGTGCCACATGTCTCCACCCCTAATTCTGGGGATGGTGGTTAATGGGCTGTAAAGATCCTGCAGGAGGGCCCTCCAGGTGGGGCCTGGAAGCTGGAGTAAATCAGACTCCACTCAAGTTGCATGAGGAACAAATGAGTTGAGGTGTTCATTTGGAAGAGTAATTTTGGGGCACCTGGGTGGCTTAGTCAGTTAAGTGTCTGCCCTCCACTTGGGTCATGATCCCAAGGTCCTGGGATGGAGACCTGCACCAGGCTCCCTGCTTGGCAGGAAACCTGTTTCTCCCTCTCCCACTCAGCCTGCCTGTGTTCCCTCTCTAGCTTTCTGTGTCTCTGTTAAATAAATAAATAAAGGAAGGAAAAGTAACTTCACTCCTCCCAAAAGGGCAAGGCATTGGTCAACTTCAGAATGAAGCTAATTACTACTTTAAAAAAAAGCATGTGTCTCCCTTCTCCCAGGAGCTGGAGCAGGTGTGCCAGCCTTTTTTTGGGGGGTGGAGGTGCCTTTTTTTTTTTTTTTTTAAGATTTTATTTATTTATCAGACAGAGATCACAAGTTGGCAGAGAGGCAGGCAGAGAGAGAGGGGGAAGCAGACTGACTCCCCACCAAGCCGAGAGTCCGATGCGGGGCTCCATCCCAGGACTCTGGGATCATGACCTGAGCCTAAAGCAGAGGCTTTAACCAACGGAGCCACCCAGGCACCACGGGAGGTGCCTTCTTATCCCTACCTGACAACACTTTTCCACTCTGGCTCCATGAGACCCAAAGTTTTGAAATCAGCATCTGAGTCAGCCATGCAGCTTGTCACAGGACGTCAGCATTCAGGGAAAGCAGCAGGTACATTGGGTGCAATGTCACCTACATGTTAGGACTGGAGGTAAAGTTTCTTTATCCCCAAACCTCCTGGGCTTTTCTCTTGTCTCTAGTGGCGCCACAAAGTCAAACTGAAGCAGCTGTCAGCAATCCAGAGTGGGAGCAAGGGTTCCTTACTTTCCCTGCAGGTAGAACATGGCAGGAATCCCCTTTTCTCTGCTCATTTCTGGCTTTCGGAGGTATTTGGAACGTCTGTTTCCTAGGCAATCACTTTGATTAGAAAGGAAAGACGAGATTTACTCTGTGTGTGTTTTTAACATAGAATTTGTTCCTTCACCTAACAGTGTTTATTCCATTGGGCCTAGGTTGTGGCGGAGTGGCCAGCATCTAGAGTTAGGTGGCTGTGGTCAGATAGAGACTTGGATAATGTCATTTGTCAAAGGTGATATCTCTTAATTAATTTGTTTTTTCATACAAAGAGTTACAATGAGGGTAGAGGGAAAATTCAAAATGATTCCAAGGAGCCTTTGATGATTTAAAAGTGAAGCTTGACTTTTGGTTTCACTCAACGGATCATCTAGATATTCGGACATGCCGTATTTTCTCTGTAGTTTCATTTGTGACGAAGTCCGAAGGAGAGTCTTCAGGAATTCTCCTGGATGGAGGCATGCTGGTGGCTTCAAGGGGCTTGGCATCAGGATCCCTGCGGTGAATATCTGGAACTGTTTGCCTGACGTGTTGGTGAGTCAGGTTATCCCCCAGGTTTTCCATTTCCTCCTTAGGAAATTGCTAGCAGGTAATGTTGTGCTTAAAGCAGAACCCTCCTGCACTATCGCTGGGCATGCGGGCTTCTGCAGCCACTCTGGAACAGAGTATCGTGGTTCCTCCAAAAGCTAAGAATTGAACAAACCTAGGATCCAGCAATTGCACTCCTAGGTATTACCCAAACAACACAAAAGTGCACATTGAGTGGATACAAGCACCATGATTAAGCTAAACAAAATCTGTAAGGAAAGACAAATACCCACTACTTCACTCGTGTGGAATTTCAGAGAGAACACAGATGAACATAGTGGGGGGAGGAAGCTAGGCAAACGAGGAAGCAGACTCAACCTCAGAGCACAAACCGAGGGTTGCTGAAGGCAGGTGCGTGCAGGGCAAGGGTAGAAGGGTAACGGCTATTAGGGAGGGTACGTGTGATGAGCTCGGGCTGTTGTATGGCAGGTGGAGAGTCACTAAATCCTACCGCTGAAGCAAAGGAATGAACCCTTCATGGAAACTAACTGGAACTGAAGTCAAAAAGGAAAAGAAGACCATGTTCTGCTTCATGAAGAATGAGGTAAAAATGGAGTGATTTTCACTCTCCTATTCTGTAGATGATAGTTTTCAAACACACTGTGGTCAGATTCTTACTGCATAAGGAGTCCTCGGAAAGCTGCAATGAAAGATTCAGATCTCAGAGCACGTTCATGTTCCATTGATATGTTACTTACAGTTTGCCCAGATAGGAAGGTAAGTGCAGCAGAAATCTCAGCTTCTGCATTGGGTTCCAAGACCAACAGCACACCAGTCTCCTTGAAGCTCTAGTTCCACATGGGGCCTGATGTGCGGGACTGAGGCCCAACCTGGGCAGCCTGCTGCTGCAGGTTCCTTCCTGAAAACTGTGCAGCACAGCCTGGTTTGTGATGACGTCCCAGGAAAGAAGGACAGGTGCACCATTCTGGCCCAGCACAGGAGGATGCCAGACATCAACCACAGGTGGCTGGTGCAAGGAGGAGGGATGTCTGTTTCCCAGGACCTTGGCCAGAGGGAGATTTGGACCCTGGGCTGCTTCTCTGCTCAGCTTTCTCAGATGAGCACATCAGGCAAGGGGAGGAAGTATGTGTGCTCACCTGGAATCGAGGAAGGTGTCTGGTTTCAGGTTTCATGTGCAAGTGGATTCCTCTTATGGCTCACTTTCCTGTTGGTCTTCGGGGTGCTGTAGGGGGACCCATTGTCCAGGGCAAGAGCTCTGGTCACCTTTTTCCACCAGGGCTCTGGTCTGGAAGTCAGAGGGAGTCAGTGGTGAAACCATCTGAGTAGGCCTCCACTTCTCCCTTAACGAGATGGCCTGGTGACTGTGAAAACTGCTCCAGGAATATAAAGCAGGAGACAGGGCTGGATGCTGAAGGGGAGGTGGCGGTGTTGCTTGCTATTCACATAGGGGCCAGGTGGGTCTTCACTAGGAAGGTGATGCTTGAGTCAAGTTCTCTTTTTTTTAATTTAATTTAATTTTTTTGACATTCCAATATTCATTTATGCACCACACCCAGTGCTCCATGCAATACATGCCCTCCTCAATAACCACCAAGAGACTCTGTCCCTATCTCCCCGCCACCTCCCCTCCATAATCCTCAGTTTCTTTCTCAAGAGTCCACAATCTCTTATGGTTCATCTCACCCTCCAATTTCCCCCTCTCCATTTTTCCCTTCCTTCTCCTAATGTCCTCCTTGATGTCCTCATATGTCCTGCTATTCCTTATGTTCCACAAGTAAGTGAAACCATGTGATAATTCTCTCTGCTTGACTTATTTCACTCAGCATAATCTCCTCCAGTCCCATCCATGCTGATGCAAAAGTTGGGTATTCATCTTTTCTGATGGAAGTGTAATATTCCATTGTATAAATGGACCATATCTTCTTTATCCATTCATCTGTTGAAGGGCATCTTGGCTCTTTCCACAGTGTGGTAATTGTGACCATTGCTGCTATGAACATTGGGGTACAGATGGGGTACATCTTTTCACTGCATCTGTATCTTTGGGGTAAATACCCAGGAGTACAATTGCAGCATCATAGGGTATTTCTATCTTTAATTTCTTAAGGAATCTCCACACTATTCTCCACAATGGCTACACCAACTTGCATTCCCACCAACAGTGTAAGAGGGTTTCCCCTTTCTCCATATCCTTTCCAATACCTGTTGCTTCCTGTCCTGTTAATTTTGGCCATTCTAACAGGTATAAGATGGTATCTCAATGTAGTTTTGATTTGAATCTCTCTGATGGCTAACGATGATGAATATTTTTTCATTTCTCTGTTAGCCATTTGTATGTCTTCTTTGGAGATGTATCTGCTCATGTCTTCTGCCAATTTTTTGATGTGATTATCTGTTTTTTGAGTGTTGAGTTTGAGGAGTTCTTTACAGATCTTGGATACCAGCACTTTGTCTGTAGTGTCATTTGCAAATGCCTTCCCTCATTCTGTGGGTTGCCTTTTGTTTTGTTGACTGTTTCCTTTGCTGCACAGAAGCTTTAGATCTTGATGAAGTCCCAAAAGTTCATTTTCGCTTTTGTTTCCTTTGCCTTTGGAAACACGTTTTGAAAGAAGTTGCTTCGATACCGAAGAGGTGACTGCTTATGTTTCCTCCAGGATTTTGATAGAGTCCTGCCTCACATTGAGGTCTTCTATCCATTTCAAGTTTATCTTTGTGTTGGTATAAGAGAATGGTCCAAGTTTCATTCTTCTATACATAGCTGTCCAATTTTCCCAGCAACCTTTATTGAAGAGACTGTCTTTTTTCCACTGGTATTTTTTCCTGATTTGTCGAAGATTATTTGACCATAGAGTTGCGGGTTCATATCTGGACTCTCCATTCTGTTCCACTGGTCTATGTGTCTGTTTCTGTGCTAGTACCATGCCATCTTAGTGATCACAGCTTTGTTGTAAAGCTTGAAATCAGGCAACGTGATGCCCCCCGTTTTGTTTTTCTTTTTCAGCATTTCCTTAGCAATTTGGGGTCTTTTCTGGTTCCATACAAATTTTAGGATTTTTTGTTGCAGCACTTTGAAAAATGCTGATCGAATTTTGATTGGGATGGCATTGAAAGTATAGATTGACCTGGGCAACAGAGACATTTTAATGTTTATTCTTCAAATCCATGAGCATGGGATGTTTTTCCATCTTTTTGTGTCTTCTTCAATTTCTTTCATGAGTGTTCTTAGTTCCTCAAGTACATCTCCTTTACCTCTTTGGTTAGGTTTATTCCCAGGTATCTTATGGTTCTTGGTGCTATAGTAAATGGAATCGATTCTCTAATTTCCCTTTCTAAATTTTCATTGATAGTGTATAAGAAAACAACTGATTTCTGTGTCTTGATTTTCTATCCTTCCACATTACCGAATTGCTGTATAAGTTCTAGTAGTTTGGGGGTGGAGTCTTCTGGGTTTTCCATATGAAGTATCATGTCATCTGCAAAGAGAGAGAGTTTGACTTCTTCTTTGCCAATTTGAGTACCTTTTATTTCTTTTTGTTTTCTGTTTGCTGTTGCTAGGACTTCTAGTACTATGTTGAATAACAGTGGCGAGAGTGGGCATCCTTGTCGTGTTCCTGATCTCAAAATGAAGGCCGTCAGCTTGTCCCCATTGAGAATGATATTGGTGCAGGTTTTTCATAGATTTTATGAAGTTGAAGAATGTTCTCTCTATCCCTATACTTTGAAAAGTTTTGATCAGAAACAGATGCTGTATTTTGTCATCCCTTTTCTGCATTGAGAGGACCATGTGGTTCTTCTCTCTTTTATTGATTTGTTCTATCAGATTGATTGATTTGGGAATGTTGAACTATTTTGCATCCCAGGGATAAATCCCACCTGGTCATGGTAGATAAGCTTTTTAATGTACTCTTGGATCCTATTAGCTAGGATCTTGTTGAGAATCTTGGCATGCCTATTCATCAGAGAAATTGGTCTGAAATTCTCCTTTTTGATGGGGTCTTTTCCTGGTTTGGGGAACAGGGTAATGCTGGCTTCATAGAAAGAGTCTGGAAGTTTTCCTTCTGTTTCTATTTTTTGAAACAGCTTCAGGAGAACAGGTATTATTTCTTCTTTGAATGTTTGGTGTAATTCCCCAGGGAATCCATCAGGTCCTGGGCTCTTGTTTTTTGGGAGGTTTATGATCACTGCTTTAATCTTGTTGCAATTATTGGTCTATTCATGTTGTCAATTTCTTCCTGTTTCAGTTTTGGAAGTTTTAGGTTTCCAGGAATGCATCCATTTCATCTAGGTTGCTTAAATTATTGGCATATAACTAACTGTTAATAATAATTTCTGATGATTGTTTCTATTTCCTTGGTGTTAATTGTGATCTCTCCCCTTTTGTTCATAATTTTATTAATTTGGGTTCTCTCTCTTTCTCTCTCTCTCTCTTTGGATTAGTTTGGCCACTGGTTTGTTGATCTTATTCTTTCAAAGAACCAGCTTCTAGTTTCATTGATGTGTTCTACTGTATTTCTAGTTTCTAACTCATTAATCTCTGCTCTAATCTTGATTATTTCCCTTCTTGTGTGTGGGGTTGGCTTAATTTGTTGTTGGTTTTCCAGTTCTTTAAGGTGTAAAGATAGCTGGTGTATTCAGGATTTTTCAAGTTTTTTTTTTTTTTTTTAAGATTTTTATTTATTTATTTGATAGACAGAGATCATGAGCAGGCAGGGAGGCAGGCAGAGAGGGAGGAGGAAGCAGGCTCCCCGCTGAGCGGAGATCCTGATGCAGGGCTCGATCTCAGGACCCTGAGATCATGACCTGAGCTGAAGGCAGAGGCTTTAACCCTCTGAGCCACCCAGGCGTCCCCTTTCAGTTCTTTTTTTTTTTTTTTTTTTTTTTTTTGAGTGAGCCTTGGATGGCTATGTATTTCCCCCTTAGGAATGCCTTTGCCATATCCCATAGGTTTGGGACCAATATGTCTTCCTTTTCATTGGTTTCCATGAATTATATAAGTTTTCCTTTGATTTCCTGGTTGATCCAAACATTCTTGAGTGGATGGTCTTTAGTTTCCAAGTGTTTGAATTCCTTCCAAATTTTTTCTTGTGTTGAGTTCCAGTTTCAAAGCATTGTGGTCTGAGAATATGCAGGGAATAACCTCAATCTTTTGGCATTGGTTGAGCCCTGATTTGTGACCCTGTATGTGGTCTCTTCTGGAGAAAGTTCCATGTGTACCTAAGAAGAATGAGTATTCTGTGGTTTTAGGGTGGAATGTTCTTTATATACATATGAGGTCCATCTGATCCAATGTGTCATTCAAAGTTCCTGTTTCCTTATTGATTTTCTGCTTGGATGATCTGTCTATTTCTGAGAGTAGCATGTTAAGATCCCCTACAGTTAATGTATTCATATCAATATGACTCTCTATTTGAATTAACAGTTGGCTTATGTAGTTGGCTACGCCCATGTTGGGGGCATAAATATTTACAATTGTTAGACCTTCCTTCTGGATAGACCCTTTAAGAAGTTGGGTGCTTGGGTGGCTCAGTTGGTTAAGCAACTGCCTTCAGCTCAGGTCATGATCCTGGAGTCCCGGGATTGAGTCCCCGAATTGGGCTCTACAGGAAGCCTACTTCTCCCACGGACCTCTCTTCTCTCATGCTCTCTCTCAAATAAATAAATAAAATCTTAAACAAAAAAAAAAAAGAATGATGTAGTGTCCTTCTGTCCTTCTAAAGACTACAGTCTTTAGCTTAAAATCAATTTATCTGATATGAGAATCTCTACCCCAGATTTCTTTTGAGACCCATTGACATGAAAGCTGGCTCTCTATCCCTTCACTTTCAGTCTGGATGTATCTTTAGATTCCAAATGTGTCTCTTGTAGACACCATGGATGGAGTCCTGTTGTTTTATCCAATCTGCAACCCTGTGCCATTTTATGGGAGCATTTAGGCCATTCACCTTAAGAGTGATTATTGAAAGGTAAGTTTTTATTGACATCATGTTGCCTGTGAAGTTCTTGTTTCTGTAAATTTCTGTTCTATGTTACTCTTGGGTTCTTTCTTCTTTTATAGAACACCCCTTAATATTTTTCATAATGCTGGCCTGGTAGTCACATACTCTTTTAAACCTTGACGGTCTTGGAAGCTTTGTATCTCTCCATTCATTTTGAATGTCAGCCTTGCTGGATAAAGTATTCTTGGCTGCATGTTCTTCTCATTTAGTGCCCTAAATACATCTTGCCAGCCCTTTCTGGCTTTCCAGGTTTCTGTGGACAGGTCTGACATTATTCTGATGGACCTTCCTCTGTAGGTAAGGAATCTCCTCTCTCTTCCCCCTAGTTGCCCTTAGGACCTCTTGTCTAAAACTATGATTTGTAAATTTCACAATTCAGTGGAGGTGTTTCTAGAATTGTTGATCTTGGGGGGTGACCTTCTGCCTCTAGGACATGAACATTTGTTCCATTCCCCAGTTTGGGGAAATTTTCATCCAGAATTTGTTCAACTATATCTTCTAGTCTTTTCTCTTTTTCCACTCCCTCAGGAATCCCAATAATTCTGACTTTGGAACATTTCATGGTATCATTTATTTCCCTAATTCTGTTTTCATGGCTTCTAAGCTGTTTGCTTCAGGCCTCCTCCTGATGCTTCCTTTCTAGCAGTTTGTCTTCTAGATCACTAATTCTATCTTCTGCCTCAGTTAATCTAGCTATTAGAGTATTTAGATTAGATTGGACCTCATTAATAGAATTTTAAACTTCTGCCAGATCGGCTGTCACTTCCACCCTTAGAGATTCTATGTTGTCACTAATGGTTTTCTCCAACCTAGCCAATGCCTGGATAATTGTTACCCTGAATTCCCTTTCCAACATACTATTTATGTCCATATACAATAGTTCTGTGGCAGGGGGCTCAGTCTCTGAATTTTTCCTCTGTTGGGTGTTCCTTCTCCTAGTCATTTTGGTGAGAGGTTGTTGATGGGATGTATAACTGAATATATGAACCACGATCCAGGCAAGGTGTACCCGGGAGCTTAATAAATTGTTTTTCCCTGATGTTGGGGGTTTTATAATTTTATGGGAACCCTGTGGTGGTTGTCCTCTTGTTCTTTTGGCTTGTCTTCTGGGGGAGGGGCCTGATGTATTGTTTTCCCATCAGTCTTACTTGGGTTGAGTCACCCTGCCCACTGTTAAGAGACTGGGCTCTGTGGAAACTGGTTTTTCAGGCTTTTGTTCTTTGGAGGCTTTTGTTCTGTGGTGGTTTTTTGTGGCTTTCCAGAGGGTCAGAGCAAAGAAAATCTGTCTCACCCAGATCTCCACCTCAGAGAGAAGCCTCAGACTGTTTCCCTCGAGGTGGTCCAGAACACACAGACTTCCCCTCTGCAAACTCCGCTGAACAGTGCAACCTCCCACAGATGGTGCAAACCCCCAGCCACCATCCCAGTAGTCACCTGAGGCCCCTGCTTCTTTCTGCACCCCTGTGCCACTAAAACCACGAGCTATATTTGTCCAGGGAGCCTGCTTCTGGTGGCTGCCATTGCCAGGACTCCTATCTGGAGTCCAGACCCACGCCAGGTATGCTCAGACACTGTGGTTGTGCAGGTCTTGGATGGCTGCCACTGAGGGATCCCCCACCAGAGATTACTCCGGGTTCTCTCAGGCATGAGTGGGAGTGTGCCACACCTGAGTGGTGGAGCAAGTAGTGGAAAGCTGTAGGCACAGGAACCATGGACTGGAGACCCCACTGGACTCTCTGGGATGGGTGGTGGCTGGCGGTGACCATCTTGGGAACATGGGCTTAGGCCTGTGCCCATGACCTCCCAATTCCACCAGTTCCCCCCTTAAGATCTTTTGCTCTTTTTTTTTTAAGATTTTATTTATTTATTTGACAGAGATTACAAGTAGACAGAGAGGCAGGCAGAGAGAGAAAAGGAAGCAGGCTCCCTGCTGAGCAGAGAGCCTGATGTGGGGCTCAATCCCAGGACCCTGGGATCATGACCTGAGCCGAAGGCAGAGGCTTTAACCCACTGAGCCACCCAGGCAGCCTCTTTTGCTCTTTTTGAGTGCTTTCAACCAGACTCTAAGCTAATGCTGGTCCCCAATCACAGGGCACTTTCATACTGGAGTATTACTTTGCAATGGGTCACTTCTGGTGGCTCCCCCACCCTTCTGTTTATCCTCCGATACCAGTCCAAGTGTTCCCACTCCGCTTTACCTCTCCACTGATGTCTTCTGTCCCCAGAGAGATCCAGAAGTGTGTAATCTTACATCTTAGGCTGATTTCATGGGTGTTCAGAGTGTTCTGGTAGATATTTAGCTCACTTAAGGGAATTGGTTGAAACAGGGTCTCCTACTTTTGCTCCATCTTGCCCCTCCCTTTGAGTCAGGTTCTAAAGAAGGTGAGTGATATCACATCGAGAGTCTTTTAAATGGAAGGGAAAGCATATGCAAAGGCCCTGGGACAGAAGCATACCAGGCATGTCCAGGAGCAGCAAGAAGACCCAGTGGCCACAGGAGACAGCTTAGGAGATGACCGTAGGGGACAGTAGGGTGACAGTAGGATGACAGAAAGTCATTGCAGAGCTGTAACCCCATGGGACCCTGTTTCACTGGGCCATCCTGGCTACAGTGTTGAGAACAGATGACACAGGGTTGAGGATGGGCAAGGGAGTTCAATGATAAAGCTTTTCCAGGAACTCGGGCAAGAGATGGCCTCCATTGTGGACCAGACAGAAGGGGTGAGTCTGGGTACCTACTGAAGATGGAGCTCACAGGATTTGCCAATGGGTTTCATATTGGGACTAGGAGAAAGGAGGAAATTGAAGTAACTTCCAGCTCTGGTTGGCTGTCCTGAACAAGGAGAAGTAGAAGGTTTCTGGGGGTAGGAGGTAGTGTGTGTTCCACCTGCTGAAGAAGGTGCCTATCACACTGGATCTGCTGATGTTTGTGTCCAGGAGAACGTTGAAATTCTATCCCCTCAGCAACTTTCAAGCACAAGTCTCCCCCACTTTTCTCAAAGTTCAATGGTAAGACACTTGGCTTTTTGGAAAGATTTACATTACCTGGCTCTAGTAGCAGGAAAAAACCTAAAGAGGATTTCCCTCTCGTGAAAAAAGTAAAAAACTGTGCATCACATTCAGCATCTGTTTTGTGGGGAACCACAACAGAGGTGGCGTGCACCTCAACCAGCTCCTTCCTGGGCACTGCTCTCCATGTCCAGCCACCAGTACTTTGAATTGTATCTGTGAGCATCTGCTGTGCTTCATCTCCATTTACTTTGGGCATCCCTTAGGATGTTGTGTCCTGAGTCCTAAGAAGGGCCAAAGAGAAGGAATGTTTGGTGTCTGAGCATGCTTACTCATTTTTCTGTAGAAATTAATGGTCATTCCCTTTTCAGTTTACACCATTTCTGCTGTGAAAGGTTTCCTAGGACCACTGTACTTTCAAATAGCAGGGGAGGCTGTACCGCATCCTGCAGGGTTAGCCTTAGTCTCCCTGCTGCACAGAATGTTCTGTGACTTAGGGATTTTATCACGCAAACATGGTACCTTGGACCACCTTCACCCCTTTCCCTCCTTTCCTGAATCTGGCAACCACCAATCTGTTCTCAGTATGTATGCATTCAGTACTCTTTGGATTCCACGTGGAATGTCCATGAGCATCTCTGGTGTTTGTTTTTCTGTCTTTGAGTGACTTAGCATAAGGCTCCCAAGGTTGATTTTTCCATGTCTGCTTATTGTGAATTATGCTGCAGTGAACATGGGAGTGCATCTCTCTTTTGGAGGGAGTGTTTTAGTGTTCTCCGAAGAAATACTCAGTAGAGCACTGACTGGGTCGTGTGGTACTTGTATTCATTTTTTCTGGAACCTCCATAGCGTTTGTCAGTAGCTGCACCAATTTCCATTCCCGTCAGCAGTGCACAGGGTTCTTTTGTATACACCCTTGACCACGCCTGCTGTCTGTCTCTGGGATGATTGCTGTTCCAACAGTCGTGAGGTGATAGCTGATTGTGGTTTTGACAAATGTTTACGTGATGACAATTAGTGATGTTGAACAACTTTTACCGTGCCTGTTGGCCACCTGGATGCCATCTTTGGAAAACAGTCACACATTTTCCCCAGTTTTTATTTGGATTTGAAGGAGTATTTTGTGTATTTTGGCTATTAGTCTCTTCTCACACATAGGATTTGCCGTTGTTTTTTCTCATTGGGTAGGGTGCCTTTAAGGGTTTGTTGCTTTCTTTTGTCATGCAGAAATTTCAGTTTGATGTCCTTCCACATGTTTATTTTTGCTTTTGTTGTCTTCGCTTTTAGTGTCTGATGTAAAAGACTCTTCCCCAAAACCAGTATTGAGAAACTTACTATGTGTGTTTTCTTCTTGGAGGTTTATGGATTCGGCTCTTAAGGTAAAGTCATTCATCCATTCATAATTTGTATGTGCAGTGTAAGAAAGTGATCTAGTCACATTCTTCTGCATTTAGTGTCCAGTTTTCCTAGTACCATTCACTGAGGAGACAGTCCTTTCTCCATTGTATCTTTTCTGCTGCTGTATTATAAGTTATGACCATACATGTGTCAGTTAGTTTCTGAGTTTCTCAGATGTCTTTCTCTCTCTCTCTTTTTCTGATCTTACACTTGATTTGTTAGGAAAATATTTTTCCTGGCAAAATATATGCAGTGTGGACTTCATTGGTGACATCTTCATATTCTTTGTTAGGACTCTTTTCTGCCATCTGTGTTTTTATAAATGAGTCACTGACTCTATAGCTTTCAACAGGTTAAACATTTGGGCAGAACTACTTAAGTAGTATTATATCTTCCATCAGATACCAGATTGTGTCTGATTGTCTTCTTTTGTGATGTTCTCAGTTGTGGTGTTGGATATCTATATTTCCTTTTCTGTGGTAGGTTTATTAAAGTGAATTGAATTTCTCTTAAAAGTGTGAATTCTAAGTCGTCCTTATTCTATAATATATATTTATATAACACAACATGTTTAAAGAAATGCATTTATTGGAAGAATAGTTGGAACAGGACATAAATATTATTAATTCCCATTTAGAGGTAATAATTCTGTCAGTGCTAAGTTTAAATATACCTTTAATATACTAATGAATAAACTTTGCAAAAGTGCTATGATTATAAGTTTCTGAGCTTTCTATTGTGTTCTATTGACCTGTGTGTCTGTTCTTAGGTCAGTACCATACTGTTTTGATGACAATGGCTTTGAAATCTAGCTTGAAATTTGAGTGTGGTGATTCCAGGTTACTTAGTCGCCTTTCTTTCTTCTTTCTCTCTCTCTCTCTCTTTTTTTTTTCCTTTCTATAATGAGATTATTTATTTATTTACCTTTTCTTAGTTTACATTTGTATTCTAAATGTTTTTGTATTTCTGTGGTATTCATTGTAATAGCTCATGTTTCTTTCTTTCTTTTAAGTTTTTCACAATTTTTATTTAAATTCAGTTAGTCAAGGTATAGTTTTTGATGTAATGGTCAATGATTCATTCATTGCATATAACCCCCGGCTCATCATCACTTGTCCCCTCCTTAATACCCATCACCCAATTATCCCACACACCTCAATGTACCTCTACTCCAGTTTGTCTCCCATGAGACAAACTGTTCCATTCATGTTGATGCAAATGGTGAGCATTCATCCCTTCTGATGGCTGAGTAATATTCTATGGTATGTACATACCACATCTTCTTTATCCATTTCCCCATTGAGAATGATATTCACTGTGGGTTTTTCATAGATGAATTTTATGATATTGAGGTATGTACCCTCTATCCCTACACCGTGAAGAATTTTGGTCAAGAAAGGATGCTGTACTTTGTCAAATGCTTTTTCATCATCTACTGGGAGTATCATATGGTTCTTGTTCTTTCTTTCATTAATGTATTGTATCACATTGATTGATTTGCGGATGTTGAACCAAACTTGCAGCCCAGGAATAAATCCCATGTGGTTGTGGTGAATAATCCTTTTAATGTACTGTTGGATCCTATTGGCTAGTATTTTGGTGAGAAGTTTTACATCTCTGTTCATTAAGGATATTGGTCTATAATTCTCCTTTTGATGAGGTCTTTGTCTGGTTTGGGGACCAAGGTCATGCTGGCCTCATAAAATGAGTTTGGAAGTTTCCCTTCCATTTCTATTTTTTGGAACACTTTCAGAAGAATAGGAATTAATTCTTCTTTAAATGTTTAGTAGAATTCCCCTGGGAAGCCATCTGCCCCTGGGCTCCTGTTTGGAGATTTTTGCTGACTGCTTCAATCTCCTTACAGGTTACGGGTCTGTTCAGGTTTTCTATTTCTTCCTGGTTCACTTTTGGTAGTTTATATGTCTCTAGGAATGCATCCATTTCTTCCAGATTGTCAAATTTGCTGGTGTATAGTTGCTCATAATATGTTCTTATAATTGTATTTCTTTGGTGTTGGTTGTGATCTCTCCTCTTTCATTCATGATTTTATTTATTTGGGTCCTTTCTCTTTTCTTTTGGATAACTCTGGCCAAGGGTTTATCTACCTTATCAATTCTTTCAAAGAACCAGCTCCTAGTTTCGTTGATTTGTTCTATTGGTTTTTGTTGTTGTTTCTATTTCATTGATGTCTGCTCTGATCTTTATTATTTCTCTTCTCCTGATGGGTTTAAGCTTTCTTTGCTATTCTTTCTCCAGCTCCTTTAGGTGTAGGGCTGTGTATTTTGAGACTTTATGGCT
The DNA here is from genome assembly GCF_022355385.1 of Mustela nigripes. Taxonomy (NCBI): domain Eukaryota; kingdom Metazoa; phylum Chordata; class Mammalia; order Carnivora; family Mustelidae; genus Mustela; species Mustela nigripes. The sequence continues at coordinate 28,585,230 of NC_081566.1, read as the reverse complement.
GTGTATTTGAGACTTTCCTTCTTTCTTGAGAAAGACTTGTATCACTGTATATTTTCCTCTCAGGACTGCCTTTGGTGTGTCCCACAGATTTTGAACCATTGTGTTTTATCATTTGTTTCCATGATTTTTTTTCAATTCTTCTTTAATTATTTGGTTGACCCATTCATTCTTTAGTAGGATGCTCTTTAGCCTCCATGTATTTGGGTTCTTTCCAAACTTTTGTGATTTAGTTCTAGCTTTAGAGCACTGTGGTCTGAAAATATGCAGGGAATGATCCCAATCTTTTGATACCGATTGAGACCTGACTTGTGACCCAGGATGTGATCTATTCTGGAGAATGTTCCATGTGCACTAGAGAAGAATGTGTATTCTGTTGCTTTGGGATGGAATGTTCTGAATATATCTGTGATGGCCGTCTGGTCCAGTGTGTGATTTAAGGCCTTTATTCCTTGTTGATCTTTTGCTTGGATGATCTGTCCATTTCAGTGAGGGGGGGTGTTAAAGTCCCCTACTCTTATTGTATTATTGTCAATGTGTTTCTTTGATTTTGTTATTAATTGGTTTATATAGTTGGCTGCTCCCATGTTAGGGGCATGGATACTTAAAATTATTAAGGGGTTCCTGGGTGGCTCAGTGGGTTAAAGCCTCTGCCTTCGGCTCTGGTCATGATCCCAAGGTCCTGGGATCAAGTCCCACACTGGGCTCTATGCTCAGGAAGCAAGGGAGCCTGCTTTCTCCTCTCTCTCTGCCTGCCTCTCTGCCTACCTGTGATCTCCGTCTGCCAAATAAATGAATAAAATCTTAAAAAAAAAAATTGTTAGATCTTTTGTTGCACAGACTGTTGGGTCTGTTATCAAAGGAACGAGACCAAGACAAAGTGAAAATTATGCAAAGCCTTATTTTATGCCAAGCATTAGAAGTTAGACTGACTGGCCAGGGGAATGAGAGTGAGACAAAGTGAAAGTTATGTAAAGCTTTATTCTAGGCCAAGCATTAGAAGTTAGACTGACTGGCCAGGGCCGCCTCCGAAGAGAGCGACCCCCCTTGGTCTTACAGGCTAGTTTTTATAGGACATAACTGCAGACCTCTACATATGTGGCTTTGGCTGTTTGGATGTATTTTACCTGTCTGGTCTTATTTTAGAAGTGTGTTTTAGCAACGGTTACCTGGAACTGATATCACTAACTGCTGAGGTGTTTATTAAACAACAAAATGGCTACCTAGGCAACATGGAGTCACTCTGGCTAAGCAGGCCCAGGCAGGCCATCGCGGTTTAGCAGGTTTTAACATGGAATCAGCCCCAACAAGACCATTTGAATATGATACAGTGTCCTTCCTCATCTCTTATTATAGGCTTTGGCTTAAAATCTAATTGATCTGATATAAGGATTGCCATGCCAGCATTGTTTGGATGTCGATTAGCATGGTAAATTGTTTTCCACCACCTCACTTTAAATCTGGAGGTGTCTTTGGGTCTAAAATGAGTTTCTTATAGATAGCATATTGATGGGTTTTGCTTTTTTTAAAATCCATTCTAATATGCTGTGTCTTTTGATTGGGGCATTTAGCCCATTTACATTCAGGGTAACTATTGAGAGATAGGAATTTAGTGCCATTATATTGCCTATAAGGTGACTGTTACTGTATATTGTCTCTGTTCCTTTCTGGTCTACTACTTTTAGGCTCTTTCTTTGCTTAGAGGACCCCTTTCAATATTTCCTGTAGAGCTGGTTTGGTGTTTACAAATTCTTTTAGTTTTTGTTTGTCCTGGAAGCTTTTTATCTCTCCTTCTATTTTCAAGGATAGCCTAGCTGGATATAGCATTCTTGGCTGCATGTCTTTCTCATTTAGTGCTCTGACTATATCATGCCTGCTCTTTCTGGCCTGCCAGGTCTATGTGGATAAGTATGCTGCCTATCTAATATTTCTACCACTGTATGTTATAGACTTTTTGTCCTGGGCTGCTTTCAGGATTTTCTCTTTGTCGCTAAGACTTTTAAGTTTTACTATGACAGGTTGTGGACCTATTCTTATTGATTTTGAGGGTGGTTCTCTGCATCTCCTGGGTTTTGGTGCTTGTTCCCTTTGCCATATTAGGGAAATTCTCTACAATAATTCGCTCCAATATACCTTCTGTCCCCTCTCTCTTCTTCTTCTGGAATCCCAATTATTCTAATATTGTTTCGTCTTATGGTATCACTTATCTCTCGAATTCTCCCCCTCATGGTCCAGTAGTTGTTTGTCTCTCTTTTGCTCAGCTTCTTTATTGTCTGTCATTTGGTCCTCTATATCACTAATTTTCTCTTCTGCTTCATTTATCCTAGCGGTGAGAGCCTCCATTTTTTATTGCACCTCATTAATAGCTTTTTTGATTTCAGCTTTGTTAGATTTTAGTTCTTTTATTTCTCCAGAGAGGGATTTACTTCTCCAGAAAGGGTTTCTCTAATATTTTCCATGCCTTTTTCAAGCCCAGCTAGCACCTTGAGCATCGTCATTCTGAACCCCAGATCGGACATATTACCCATGTCTGTATTGATTAGTCCCTAGCCTTTGGTACTGCCTCTTGTTCTTTTTGTGGTGAGTTTCTCTGCCTTATCATTTTATCCAGATAAGAATATATGAAGGAGAGAATAAAATACTAAAAGGGTGGTAAAGACACCAGAAAAACATGTATTAACCTAATCAGAAGAGACCCCAAATTGTGGAGAGAAGAAAGAGGGTAAAAAGAAGTTAAAAAATTTTTTTAATTAAAAAAAATATATATATTAGACTTGTGAATAGAACAGAGCCACCAACTTGATTTGGGGTGTGTTTTGATCTCTTAAAAAAAACTGCCTTCCAAAATTTTAAAATACAAAATAAGGGTAAACAAAAATACAAAAATAAGGGTAAACACAATGAAGGAATGGAATATGACTGAAATATGAAAATTTTTAAAAAAATCTAAAAAAGGAGTTGATAAGATAAGTTGGTTGGGAAAAGAAATAAAAAGAAAGTGGAGAAAATTTGTTCAGGAGGGAGACTAGAAAAAAAGCCCTGTGCTAGACTTAGGGTATATTTTGATCTATTAGAAGAAGTTGTATCCCAAAATTTTTAGAAGAAAAAACCCTACATGTATAAAAAAATAAAGTTAGGTACAATGAAGGATAAAATATGACTATATTAAAGATTTTTGGGGCAGGAAATTTATTGTTAAGATAAACTAGTTAAAATACCTTAAAAGAGGAAATAGCAAAAGTTTTAAATATTAGAATAAGAAAAAAAATAAAATTAAAAAATTTAATTAATTTAGCAAGATTAAAGAACCATGGGGAGAAAGCCATGAATTCCATGCTTTTCTTTCCCCTCCTCTGGAATTCCACTGTTCTCCTTGACCAATGAGCTTGGTCTTGGCTGAATGTTCTTCCTGATCTTCTGGGGGAGGGCCCTGTTTTAGTGATTCCCAAGTGTCTTGCCTGAGGCAGAATTGCACTGCCCTTACCAGGGGCTGGGCTAAAATGCTCTCAGGAGCTTTTGCTCCCTGAACACTTTCCATAGAGCTCTGGAGGACGGGAATGAAAATGGTGGCCTTCCAATCTCTGGCCCAGAGGAACCAAGAGTTTGGGGCCCTACTCTTCAGTGCACCCTCAGAGAAAAACAATCACTCCCATCTCCCTGGTCTCTGGCCGTGCTCCAAGCTCACCCAGCCTGTGACCAAGCATTTCTATCTCTGGCACACAGGCCCATTTGGAGTATCCAAACTCAGCAGATTCCTGCTGTTCTGCCCTTCCAGGGGGGTCCCTGCTCAAAAAGCAGTGGTCTATGTCACGGATCACAATTTAAGGTAACCCCGAGTTGAGAGCTCACTCCTCCGCTCTGTCTCTGTAGCTGGCTTCATTGCTCTAATACCTGTGAGCTCTGCTATATTCAGACACCCCTGATCCCTCTGTGACCTCGCGGGACCTGAGACCATGCTGTCCCTGTGCAAACTCCACCCCTACTTAGCCTCTGGAGTGATGTCCCTCAGTGGAGCAGACTTTTAAAAGTTCTGATTTTGTGCTCCGTTGCTCTGCTGCTTGCCAGGAACCAGGCCCTCCCCCCATGGTCTATCTTCCCGTCACTTCGGATTCACTTCTCCGAACATACTATCTTTTGGAAAGCAGTTGATTTTGTTTCTAGAATTGCTGCTCTTCTCTTCAATATCCTGTTGGATTTGTAAGTGTTTAGAATGGTTTGGTAACTATCTAATTGAACTCCCGTGACCTGATGTCATGTCAGCCTGCTATTCCTCTCTGCCATTTTGACTCCTCTCCCTGTCTTGTTAATTTTAGCCATTCTACCAGCTGGAAGGTGGTATCAAATTATAGTTTTGAATTCACTGATGACAAGTGATGTGGAGCATTTTTTTATGGTCTGTTGGCCATTTGTGTGTTTTCTTTGGAGAAGTGTCTCTTCCTGTCTTCTGCCCATATCCTGAGTGGATTCTTTGTTTCCTGGGTGTTGAGTTTGAGAAGCTCTTTGTAGATCTTGGATACCAGATCTTTATCTGTAATGTCATTGGCAAATATCTTCTCCCATTCTGTAGGTTGCCTTTTAGTTTTGTTAATTGATTCCTTTGCTGCGCAGAAGATTTTTACTTTGATGGAGTCCCAACAGTTCATTTCTGCTTTTGTTTCCCTGGACTTTAGAGACATTTCTTGCAAGAAGTTGCAGTGCCCAAGGATGAAGAGGTTTTTGCCTGTGTTTTCCTCTAGGAATCTGATGTGAGACGGGAATCAATTATCCTTCCTTCCTGATTGTATTTGAGCCCTCTCTCTTTCTTGGTGAGTCTAGCTAAAAGTTTGTCAGTTTTTTCAAATACTGATGAACTTCCTCCTTAGAGCTACTTTTGCTGCATAACTTTTAATAGGTTCTCTTTTTCATTTCTCTCCAGGTACTTTCTAATTTTCTTTTGATTTCTTCTTTGACCATTGGTTCTTAACTAGCATGTTGTTAAATTTCCACATATTTTTGACTGTCCCATATTCTTCTTGTGACTGATTTCTACTTTCATACTATTGTGGCTGGACAAAATTTGAACCAGAGCATGAAGGGAGCATTCAGTTTAAAGTTTAGTTTCTTGGGGTATTTCCTGAGGGCAGACCATGAGTTCCATGGGGACAGAGGAAGGTTTCATGAGACTGGGGTGGTGATCAACCCTTGTTAAAATTACTGACTCCTACCATGCAGGCTGTGTACCACAATTCACACTACTCCTGATGAACTTGTACTTTGTTAGAAACATTTTGTAGGAGATGCAGGGGTGGCCTTCTCTAACAGAAAGTTGCCACGTGGGTTCAAGTGACTCTACATCACACTAGATGGTGCAAGGTAGTTTCACAGTAAACATGACCAAAAACCATTTAAATGACAGAATAGCATATAGTTAAACGTACTCTGTACTATGGCAGTGACAGGAAACGAGAACGACGGGGTCAGAAAAGGGAATGGGAATTCCGAGAAGCAGGTTGGAGTCATCAGGGGATGCGGGTGTCTCATGGAGGAAGAGACCAGGAGGCTTGTCATGGGTTCCAGCAGGGCAGCATCAGGGTGTGCTCTCTGCCTGACCCACGACCCCCGGGGGCACTGGGGCATTCTAGATCCAGAGGATTTACAGACTGCAAATGGGCCTGAGCAGAGCCTCCATGGTCTGTCTTCTTGGTTCCTGGGTGCGACTCCTTCCCTCCTTCTGGAAGCTGTTGATTCACCTTTTGTTTCCTCTGAGCTACACTATTTTGTCCGGATCTAGGGCTGTTAGTTGACACAAATTCTTCCTGAAAAGAAGTGGAATAGAAGTCACCCTTGTTTCCTAAGTAGACCTGAATAGAGTCAATAGTAATAGCCTTTTCCCAGCCCCCTGGGCCTTCCTCTGCTCACCACTCCAAGATTTTTGAGAACATCTATTTTAACAGGTTGAAAGAATGACTTCGGCTCTTAAGAAGTTCAACAAGGGGCGCCTGGGTGGCTCATTGGGTTAAAGACTCTGCCTTTGGCTCAGGTCATGATCCTGGGGTCCTGGGATAGAGCGCCAGGTTGGGCTCTCTGCTCAGCAGGGAGCTTGCTTCCCCCTCTGTGTCTGCCTGCCTCTGCCTGCTTGTGACCTCTGTGTGCCAAATAAATAAAAAATTTTTTTAAAAAATAAAAATTTCATCAAATTCACAATTTTCATAATCTGTAAAATAATCTGCAAACAGTGAATGAACAAGATTTGACAGGATGATGGAAGAATTGGCTTTATAAGTGGGGTTTGCACCAGTTTACTCACTGTTCCCCTGTATGGCCACTCTCCAGACAGCACATTGCCGAATGTGTTTAAATTTAAATTCAAGGGAAAATAAGACAAAAGGTTGGTCCCTGAATTCCTTAGCTCCTAAAAACCATCCTCTACTTTATGAGCAATATTCTAAATCGAGTATATCTTAACTAGATCTTGGGGTTGGGGTCAGGGTCAAGTTGCATACATTAACTATGAACAGCTATTTATGTATATCTTACCTGCCTAAAGTGTTTTTAAAAAATAAAATGGGAGAGGATATAGTCACGAAAGCATTGAGCACATTACCTATCCTGGGAAATGGGTAACTAAACATAATTATTGTTTCATCATAGCTGAGGACCAGGAGCTGGCCCTACAGGTACTTGGAAGGTAGCATCTGTGGCCGGCTGCCCATCTCCCCCATGACACCCATACCCAGCTCTGCACATCCTCTGCTCTGCTCCAGGGCAGCAAACAGATGGACCGGTGCAGGTGGGACTCCCTCCCGTCAGGCATGGCTTCTTCCAACAGGTAGAGAAGTGGGCCAGCTCCCATGCACCTGGTGTGTTCTTTTGGTTCCTTGCTATCTGCCTCCCCTTTCTGTCACCCTGGTCCTGAACCTTTAACTCCTGTGAGAACTTGGGTTTGCAGATTTATGTTGACATTTCAAAGCATAGATCTGTGTTGCCTTTGTTCCCAGTTGTTGGGTCGGAGATGAAGGTGGGAAAAGTCCTTATACTTTGAAAGCAACAAAAAGAAATATCCAGTGTGCTCTGCCCCCAGCACCTCAGGCTTGAAAGTAATGGCAAACTACGTACTTCATGTTCTAAACCATCAGCTTTAGGGACTCATAGATACGTGTGAAATGAAATTGTACTGAAAGAAATCTCGTTACTGAACTTCTGCCTTTTAAGAGAGTTTAGGGACACTGCCCCTTGCCTGCCCTGTCATTTCTCTGAGCTGACACTGGTCACCCTTACACATGTAGCCACACATGTGTGACACCCTCCTGGAGCACCCCTGGTCCCCCTGCCTCCCGGTCTGGCCAACTCTACATATCCCCAGTCCTCCTGAGTGTCCTCTGTCATGGCACTTGCCACACAAGGCTTTCATTTGTTGCCTCTCAATCCTCCTTTCTGCTTGGAGTAGATCTCACAGACGCCTGGCTGGATGACAGGTGGATGAATGGTTTGGGGATCTTTTGTCCTGGACAAGCAGGCATCCTTCAAAACTCTGATGGGCGGAGGAGTCTCTGTCCCTCCGTGTGCTCCTAGCCTCCCTGGAACCTAGTACCCAGGACAAGCGGTTTGGGAGTCCTCCCTGATGAAGTTTGTTCTATGAAGGGGGCTTCCTTCTGAGATCATTATGGAAGCACTGTGTGGACGTTCCTGTGGGACAGAAAGCATACTACTGTACTGTATTCTCCTTGCACACTGCGGCTAACAAAGAGGAAACACACGCTCACACTCACAAGTTCATACTTACACCTCCACCTCTGAGCTTCACTACCCTGTAAACGACAAAGAATTCCCGTTGGGCTGCAGACACGTGGACGTGCCATTCAAGGTGTCAGTAGAGGAGGATAGAGATGGAGTTCTGGCTTTGGAAGTCCTTGCCTCTGGGGGTGAGGAAATTAGATTTGATCCAGAAGGCACTATGTTCTACTCAAAGAAGTGACAAGATCCTAGGATCTTTGAGACCAGGGATCGGCACACTTTTCTGTAAAGATTTTCTGTTAGGTGTTGCAGTCCATGTGGTCTCTCTGACCAGGTCACCACTCTTACACTGTGGCTTGAAAGCAGCCACAGACCGTGCATAACTAAAGTCCCAGCCACACGTGATTGACAGAAGACAAGGGGCAGTCCCATTTGGCCCATGCGTGCTAGTTTCCCACACCCCAGATGTGCAACATGATGGATGATGGGGGAGAGGGCTCTTCTTTTCCAGTGGCAGAGTGGGAGCACACTGGGATCTATCCAGCCTGACCCTGGCCCCTTCACCTGAGAGGGGGAAAAAAAAAAAAAAAGATGATTGGCCAATAACTAAGGCCTCAGGAATTCCCCTGCCTTTCTCTGCAGGCCTTGAGCTTCCCACAACAGGTTGTCTATGGTTGAATTCCATGTAGGTATTGTTTGACTGAGTATGTCCCCATTGCCTGGTGGGTGTATCTTGTTCAGGACAAGACCATGAGCACAGGTAGGGTTCTCATGAGTTAGCAGAGGATCTAGCAAGTGTGGGCTTTAGGATGAGTCCAATTCCGCCGTCAGCAATGTTATGGAGCACCTGGCTTCATGGGCCCTCTGTGGCAGTGGCACAGTCCTGGCCGAGCCACTCCTGCAGTCCTGATGGAAAAGCCCCTGGCCTGGGTGGTTCACCCCATGCTTGGCTCTGCAGGCTGGGACCCAAGGTTCCTGCCACCACATTGGCTGGGACCAGGTCACATGCCCATGGATGAGCCACTCCCTGGAGCTAGGGAGTGAAGCCATGGAGACTGACACAGGTTGTTAGGACCTCTGTAGTAATGACGTTTCTAATTCCGTGGTGGCAAGATCTGGGATGCATCTGTTAATAAAATAAATATTAATTTCTGATAGTAAGTGGATTGAAGGTGCTAAGTGCACCTCACCTACCACCTCGGTACTACTGTACTGCTCTGCAGAGACAATGGCTGAGAATGAGCAAGGCGGATGGAAACTGGTCTGGAGTGCACAAGGGCAGGGTGTGTGTGTGTAGGGAATTGTGGATAATGGCTCTGGCCAGCTGTAGCTCCAACTTACCTAGCTTCAAGAAGGTGCGGGGAATCCATGGTATTACACCGTCCATCATTTTGCAGATAAAGAATATGCCTTTTGCATGGAGTATGGTGAGACTCATTTCAAGTGTACTCTAGTTGATATGGAAGTTTAGGAGAGCAGCACCCTCCATCTGCTAGGATAGGCATGAGAGGCTGAGTGCCCTCAAGAAGGTGTCTGGCTTTCGCAGGGCTCACGGTGAGCCTGCACACAGGACTGACGAGGACAGTCACGGTTTTCTTCTGAGGATGGAACATTGGGAGAATGCGGTGCCCTGTGCAATCCCGGGAAGAGGACAGCCGCGGAGGCCGCTGTACAGCTACTTTGTGGGAGTGGGGGCGATCTGCAGCAACCGCTTCAAGAGATGGCTGTCCTTTATTGTTCTGGGTGTGGTTTCTGTGACTGTGTCCTAGTGGCTGGGATTTCCAAGGAGGGGGGGTTTTGGCTTCACTGTAAAAGTTGGTCCACCAGGAGTGGGCAAGCCGTGTTCTGCTGCTGACAAGTGTGTCTCTAGCGCTTGGAGTGTGAATTATAAGCCTAGAGATCAATGGTGAGGTGGTTCCAGTGGTCAGCAGGTTATTGCTATTGATAATTTTTTTTAAAGATTTTATTTATTTATTTGACAGAGAGAAAGCACAAGTAGATGGAGAGGCAGGCATAGAGAGAGAGAGAGGGAAGCAGGCTCCCTGCTGAGCAGAGAGCCCAATGCGGGACTCAATCCCAGGACCCTGAGATCATGACCTGAGATCATGACCTGAGCTGAAGGCAGCGGCTTAACCCACTGAGCCACCCAGGCGCCTGCTATTGATAATTTTTATGGATGAATTCCATAGGATGAGAGGTTAGATCTTATGGTTAGGGATCCTCATTATGTGCCCACAAAGGGTGCTTTTTCTGAGTTTCATATTAAATGTTTTTTTTGTTACCTCTAATAGCGCTCCTTGTACTTGGTATTCCAGTGAGCAGTGCATTACAACATTGCTTGCATTTTACCCCTGTGTTAATGAGGATTTGAGAAAAGAAAATGTTGTCAATGCTTCTACAAATTGTACACTGGAACAGCCAAATAATAAAATTTTATTTTTGATACAAAGTAAGAAGTATCCTGCTGGGATTCGTAGTTTAAGCCAGGGGAGGGGGCCCCCTTTTGGTACTGGTAAAGAGTACCATAGGCCTTCCTAGGGGACATTATCAGATTCTATTGGAAATTTGGTCTTTGTTATTGTGGAAGAATCAGGAGTCAACCAGTTATTTGTCTCCTGTTTCATTTTCCATGAACAGTTCCGCAATATTTGGTTTCACACCTCTAACACTGTGAAGTCACCCCAACTTCGACAGCAGCTTTCCCTTCTATGCCAAGGGTTTGTTTGAGCCAAGACAAAGTGAATTGTGGGTATCTGAGGGCAGAATCGATAGGAATTACTGAGATATTACATTTTTAAAAATATTTTTATTTATTTAACAGACAGAGATCACAAGTAGGTAGAGAGGCAGGCAGAGAGAGAGGAAGGGAAGCAGGCTCCCCGCTGAGCAGAGAGCCCAATGTGGGACTTGATCCCAGGACCCTGAGATCATGATCTGAGCCGAAGGCAGAGGATTTAACCCACTGAGCCACCCAGGCGCCCGAGATCTTAAATTCTAAACAAGCTCCTGATGCCCAGATGAAATACATTTCAGATTTAGAAAGTTCAGGTGAAACTTTGTGTCCATGATGACAACGGAAGAAAATGTGTCATCCCTAAACCTAACCTTAATCCCTAACTTGAATGTTCCAACCTAACTACCGACCTTAAAGCCCAAACTGGAACCCTGAATCCCAAACCTGAAATTGAACCTGAAATTTGGACTCTGAACATAAGCCCTGGATCCATATCCTGAACCCAAACCCTAAACCAGAACTCTGAGTCATGAACCCTGAATCCAAATCCAGCATGAACCCAAACCCCAAATTTTACCTTGAACTTTATCGCAGAAGTCCCGAGTCTTAAACCCTAAATAATAAACCTAAAGCTCTTAACTCTGTTCCCTTAGCCCTCCACTGCAAATCCTTACCCTTACCCTAAACCCAAAGCCTAATCCAGAACTCTGATGAAACCTAAAACTGAACCCAAATTCAAACCCTTTACCACACTTTGCTTATGCATTAACCACTGATGGATACCAGTGGTTTGATTCTTGTGAACACTGTTTGGGTTGGGCACTAGGGTTAGGCTCTTGGATTGAGGTCAGGGCCAAGCTTGAAAGCAACTTGAGGTCCGTGTGAGTCTGTGTCAGGACCAGGGTCATGTTTGTTGCCACTGTTTGGTGCAGGGACTGTTGTCATTCCACTTTGTTTCCAATTCACTGTTCCTTAGGTAATTTTGGAGAAGTTGGGGAATACTGGGCTCCATGCTGCTTGAATTTCCAGAATGAAATGGCTTCAGCTGGAACATGGGAGAGAGCAGGTGCTTCCACTGAAGGATGAGCTGCCCTTGTCCTACACTTGCCTCCCCTGCCTGAAGAGAGCGCAGGACACCCCCACCCCCAGCTCCCGCCCTGAGCGGGGGGGGGGGGGGGGGGGGGGGGGGGGGGCGGGGGGGGGGGG
>NC_081566.1:28503792-28573480 GCF_022355385.1 Mustela nigripes | reverse complement strand
TGGGACAGGAGCCCAGCTTCCTCAGGATCTGCGGTGGAGACTTCTGGAGGATGTGGGGCCACTCCCACCCTGACAGGTCAAGCGGGGAGGAGGTGTGTCCACATCCACACTGACAGGACCCGTTGTGGAGGACGTGGGGCTGCATCCACACTGACAGCCATCCAGCCCCCTTAGGACCGGCCTCTGGAGGTGAGAGGAAGTTGCCTGAGTGGGAACTGGCGAGGGGGTATGTGTTCTCAGGACCCCATGGAGGAATGGCGTGCTGTGTATACACTGGAGTTTCCATCATTTTGTGTGTGGTGACGTGGCCACCCATGGTGCTGTGCATGGGGCTGTGGGGTTTCCTCTTTCTGGGCTTGGATGCATGCTCTGGGTCCCACATCTTGTGTGTGCACATGAATTTTGTTCCTGGGGCTCCTCAGTCTGCAATCAGGGAGTGGCTGCCTGGCTCAGTGCTCATCCTCCCCCAACCTCGGCCCTGCAGAGTCCTTCCCACATCCACACCTGTTTCAAGGTCGTCCTGGTGTCTGGAAGTTCGAGAGCAACAACACAGACTCTGTAGACAGCTTTGGGGAGAGTAGGTATTTTCCCAGTGTTGGTTCTTCCCTGAGCACAGTGTCTTCCTGTTTCCATGGGTCTCCCTCCATGTCTGTCATTGGTGTGTCATGGCTGTCAGTGGATAGATCGGTCCCCTCCTTGGTTCAGAGAACTCCTAGCTGTCTTGTTCCTTTGGATGCAATTGTAAATGAGATTGTTCTCCATAGCCTCGCTCTGGTGGTTCCTTCCCAGCATGTAGAAATGCAATTGATTTGTGTGTATTGATTTTGTTCCTTGTAAGTTTCTTGAGTTTATTAGTTCTGTTCACCTTAAACTCAAACGCCCAGTTATTTGACCAGTAAAATGGGTTTATTGGGGAAGAGCAGAGAATGGCAATCTGGGCTGAGCAAGCTACGGTCCCATCACAGGCAAGTGCAAGAAACAAAGGAGGGGACCACTATTTCGTGGAGGAGGAGGAAGAAGTTGGGAGGGTTGCTTGGAAGGAAAGTCCCCTGGAGAAAGGCAGGGGTTCAAGGTGATGGAGGATTCTCACAGGTTGAGCTGTAGGGATGGTGATTTCTTGTAGGAGATGGACCCTCCCGCTTCCCCTGCAGGGCCTGGAATGGATTAGTCTCTCCCGTGGGGGATTGTAATGTGGGGTCTGCAATGGGCACTGAGTGCCTGGGGCCCCCTTCCAGCCTCCCCATCTGGGGTCCCAAGTCCACTTTAGTGAGGCTTCCCTTCCTGCATTTGCACAGCTCTAACCAGCTTGTGGTGAAGCGTTGTGGAGAACTGGAATTCCAAATCCCACTGCTTCTACTGCACCAGAGACATGGGGGGCCCCGATTTAAACCTCCCATGAGTCTCCTGCTAACATGTGGCCTCCTATAAGGGCAAGCAGTTCACGTACGGTGGGTGAACTGGATCTGGGCGGGCTTGGTCTCCATCCCAAAGTCTGACGTCCTCTCTGCTTCTGTGACCTTGTGCTAATGTGGATGTTTGGAAGAGTCATTTACTCTCCGGTGATTTCCAATTTGCATTAACTTATCACAGCAACACAAACACACTTCCTCTCCACACTCACACTCCCCAGCTGTCATTTCTTACCATGTTTGCCACTTCATATGGACTAATTCAGTGCATTTCACCCCAGAGAGGAACACTGTCCCGAGGAACCACCACGTAACCTGAAAGGAGGAGATCGTTACAGGTTCCACCTTCTGAAAAAGACCACAGGCCCATTTCAACTGTGTCCACCTGTCTGACTGTCTGAAATGTCTTTTACCATTTTCCAGACTGCTGCTTCTGGTTAGGGTGAGGGTTAGGCATTAGGGATTAGGAGTTACAGTTATTGTTTAGGATTTAGGATTGGGGTTAGTTTAGGGATAAGGTGAGGGTCAGGTTCAGAGTTTGTGTTCAGGGGGTTGATGAAAGTGAGGGATTTCTGGGATGGGCCCAGCTTTGCCTTCAGATTTCTCCTGCCCTGAAACCTTTCCAGTGTTCCAAATGGCAGCATTTTCTTCTGTGTTGGAGCCTTAGCTGTTGCTTAGCTGTCTGCACTCCCTGGGGCATTAGAGGCAGACATTTGGAGACGGACCTCTCAGAACACAACCTAGTGTAAGTGTTAGGGCCTAGAGCACGGCAGGACCAAACTGAAGGTGCATCAGCGAGCTTCTAGGGGCTGAGATGAGGGCGTGGGTCAGGATGAGTGTCAGGATCTGGATCTGTGTCCAGGCATGAACTAAATGTGGGCGTGGCCTCTGGTAGACATGCAGATTTCTCCTACTCTGAATCCTTATCAGATTTCCAATTGGCACGGGTTCCTTCTGGGTGACAGGCACAGTTCTCTGGTATTGTTCATGTCTCCCCAACATGTGGGGCATACATCCCAGGACTCTGGGGACAGAACCCTGAAAACCCAACCTATGGTTAAGATTAGGGCCTAGGGGCATGTTGGGCATGAACTTTCCAGTTTCTCTCTCTGCTTTGGGGGTGAGCTGACACAGAATGTCAGGGTGTCAGACTCCAGCTTTGTGTCCAGAGGGCCACTGAACGTGGGGTGGTGGCCTCAGATGGCCATGCAGATTTCTCCAGCACTGAATCTTTTCCAGAGTTCCAACAGCCAAAATTTCCTTCAAAGAGGCTATTGCCCAGGTGTCTTGAACTCCTGCTCTTTGGGGCACGGCCACTGGGGATGGACTACTCAGAACCCAACCAAGGGTTAGGAGGATTAGGGCTTAGAGGTATGGAGGGGCTGATCTAAAGGTGCTTTGGGGAGTGTTCTGAGGGATGAGTTAAGGGCATGGGTCAGGGTGACTGCTGGCTCTGGGTTTGTGTCCAGAGGTCCACTAAATATGGGCATGGCCTGAGGTAGGCATGCAGATTTCTCTTGCTCTGAATCCTTTCTGGTGTTCCAAATGGTGGTTCCTTCTGAGTGGCAGAAGGAGTCCTCTTGTATTGCTCAGGTGTCCACAATCCCTAAGGCTTGAAAGCCAGGCCTCTTGGGACAGAAGACTCCAGGCTAAAACTATTTTTAGGTTTAGGGCCTAGAGGCACAGCAGAGATATATAAAAGCACACCTTGAAGCAAACTTTCCAGGGGGCTGAATCAGGGCATAGGTCAGGGGAGTGTCAGTCTCCCCTGTTGTGTCCAGGGACCCCTGAATGTGGGACGGATTCAAGTGGGAATGCACATTGGTCCTGTTCTGAATCCTTTCCGGAGATCCAAATGGCAGGGTTTCCTTCTGGGTGACAGAGTCCTATGGCATTTTTTTAGGTATCCCCAATGTGTAGCACTTGGCTACCAGGCCTCTGGGGACAGAAGCCTCAAATCCAACTGAGGGTTAGGGTGAGAGCCTAGGGACATGGCAGACCAAATCAGCCAGAGTTGAGGCAAACAACTTCCTGGAGGCTGAGTTGAGGGCTTGGGTCAGGGTGAGTGGCTGGCTTCTAGCTCAAGTGCAGGGGGCCAATAAACTTGGGGGTGGCCTCATGTGGGCATGCAGATTTCTCCTGCTCTGAATCCTTTCCACAGTTCCAAATGCCAAGATTTCTTTCTGGATGCCAGGCGAGTCGTCTGGTATTTTTCAGTATCCCCAATGTGTAGAGGTCAGCTACCAGGCCTCTGGGGACAGAAGCCTCAAAGTCCAACCTAAGGCTGGGGTTAGGGCCTAGGGGCATGGCAGGTCTGATTTTCTGGTGCTGAGGTGAACTCCTTTCCATAGTAAGTTTCCTTCTTATAAACATCAATTGGTACATGGAATTAGAATTTGTCAAAGAAATGTGTCACTTATAAAATGTCTTACGGTTTTATAATACACTCAGACCTTTACTGATTTTGAAGTATAAGCTCCAATAAGGCAGGGATGTCTGGGTGGCTCAGTCAGTTAAGCTTCTGCCTTCAGCTCAGGTCATGATCCTGGGGTCCTGGGATTGAGCCCCACATCAGGCTCCCTCTCCCTCTGCCCCTCCTCCCTGTTCGTGCTCTCCCAAATAAATAAATAAAATCTTGGAAAAAAATGTTTTTTTCAACAAGGCAATGTTAAATGTGTGCTACCACATATGTTTGTTTATCTTTACCTCAGGGTAACAGTTATGCAAAATATTTTTAAAATTTAAAAAGCTTTTTCAATTTTTTAACCAAGCTAATTTTATAGACTTTCTTTATTGTGGGGGGGATGCAAACAGGGAGAGGCAGAGGGAAAGAGAATCTCAAGCCAACTTCCTGCTGAGCCCAGAGCTCAGCCCCAGGACGCTGAGGTCACTATCCAAGCCAAAGATCACGACCTAAAACCAAGAGTCAGATACCCAACTGCCTGCACTACCCAGGCACCCCTAAAACAGTATTTTTAAAGAAATCAAAATAAATATCCTACCTGTTGAATTCCTTATCCTTTCTGAATTCTGTCCATGTGTTGCTGGATTATTAAACATATCTATCAATCAAAGGACTAGGATACACTCTGGCTGAAGGAACTGGGGGCACCTTTGGTGAATATTTAGGAGTGCCATAATCTTTCCCAATCTGTGAAAAATTCCTCATTAGTTTAGTATTAGTGTAGCACAAGTGATGGAATTACAGATTCCCAGGGTTATTTTACCATGCTTTAAATTCTACTTTCTTCCCAAAGTTCTCTTGGTTGGATAGCAATGCCCCATTCTGAATTATTTCATGAATGTAACATTCTTTTTCTTATTTTTGTCATTTTTTTAAGGCATTTACTTCCCCATTTCCTACCACCTCCTGGCAACCACTGATTTACTTTCTGTCTCTATGGATTTTAGGGTCCCTCCTAGGTGCTACTTAGTTAAGCTAAGCTTAACTTAGCTATAGGATTCTATATTTATTTATTTTTAAAGAAGATTTTATTTATTTGAGAGATTGTGAGAACGAGTGAAAGGAGGGGCAGAGGGAGAAGCAGACTCCCTGCAAAACAGGACCCTGGACCCTGGGATCATGACCTGAGCTGATGGCCAGTACTTAACCAAATGAGCCATCCAGGTGCCCTAGGATTCTATGTTTAAAATAAATTTCAAACATTTTGCGTGCATTGCACCATCGATTTCTAACATCTTGTTTTAATAATAAGAAGTCTGGTACTAGTGGAGTTCTCTTTTCTATCTATTTTCCCCTCTCTCTGTAGGTATTTAGAATTTTCTCTCTATCCCCTTCTCCAGCTTGACCACAGTCTATCAAGGATTTCTTTTTTTTCCATTTGTCCAGGCTCACTGTGGCTGCTGTGTTAAAGACTAGGCAGAGCCAACTACAGTAATCTCTGCAGACTATAGTCAGGGCACTGGAGGGTTGAGAAGTGGCTGGACTTGGATAAGCTTTCAAGGTGGAAACAATAGGGCATGCCCAGGGGTTGGCTGGGAAGGGCGGGGAGGAGGGAAGGAGTAGGGAGAGAGAGGGAGAGAAGTTCACACTTGTGCCTAAGCTACTGAAAGGATGGAGCTGCCATCTTCTGGATGGGGAAGACTAAGAGAAGACCATTTAGAGTGAGAAAATCAGTCATCTGGTATTAGACAAGTTGAATTTGAGATCCCCATTAGATATCTGGTGATGATTTTGAGAAGGCAATTGGGTATCTCCAACCTAACATTATGTTTACATCCTCTCTCCATTTTTGTTCTGTGTTTTGGGAGAGCTCTTTGGATTAATTTCCCAAGCAGTTCCATTCTATTAATGAGCCCATCCACTGGTGTGGGGGTTTTCTTGTTTATGTTCTTTGTGGAAGAGGGGAAGGGGAGGGAAAAATTTAAAAAGCTATTTTAGAAAAATTTCAAGCATATATAGGAGAAAGAACAGCACAATAAATCTCCCTGTATCCAACACCCAGCTTCAACAATTAAGAATTCAAGGCCAGTATTGTTTCATACATGCTACACCTACCTTCCCCTGTGCCTAGAATACGCTGAAGCAAATCCCAGACATTTCATTTATGAATAATAATCTGTTTTTAATTTCTAAAATCTTAATTGAGTTCCCCTGGGGATGTAGTATCTTTTCATTTCTTTCTAAAGATATCTCCTCTGCCCTATGTCTCTGTTGCCTCCAATATTGGTTACTCTTGTTTTTTCTTTCAGTGTGTCTTTTCATGATACTGGTTTTCCTCACTTGTTCAGGAATTCCTGTCCATCTCTGTATTGTAGAGCATTTTCCTCACTTGTTCAGGAATTCCTGTCCATCTCTGTATTGTAGAGCATTCCCTATTCTTCTGCCTATTTATCCTAGTCTGTATTTTGCCCATCCTCGTTGCCACAGACTACCCACAGTGAGGTGGGGACAGGGAAGACACAGCAGGAAGGGTGTCTGGCCTCTTCTGTGGAAACACACATTTTCAGCCAGTGGACAAAAGCCCCTGTTGCCTACTGGTTAGTACAAGTGGGACACAGGTTAGAAACCAACCAGCTTAGAGGATGCAAATCGTCTAGAACTGACCACATACAGGAACACCACATGCCATTCTCCACCTCCTCTTATACCCGCTGGCTTTGAGCTCACTGCTCTGCTGTCTACTGCAGTCTTGCCCTGCATGTGCTCAAGGCCAAGATTTTCTTCTCTTGATTCTCCACACACAGATCTTGCCTTTCTCTCTTTGAGACTCCTTTAGTGTTTTTGGCCCACTGACAGCACCTTCTCTTATTCCCTATGCAGTTTTGGATCTATTCTGTAGGTCGTCAACTGGCCTTTAGCATCTTTGCTTTCATTTCAGAGGTTAGGGTGGACCCATGTGTATAAACTATCCACAGAATCCAAATTTCTATGTTTGTGAAAAGTAATAAAGCTGAGGCTCAAGGAATGGCAAACTGCAATGCCTGATTTCATTACCTTGAATACTTCAGTAGCTATTTTTTTTCTGAAATACCTTATGTTGTGATGAATGCCACCAGAGCTTTGCTAATTATTCCCTAAGGCACCTACGCCTCCTTCACTGGGAATAAACTTACAAAGTTGAATCATTACAATTAAAAACAGTAACAAAAACACTTTTAAAGCAAAGATAATGGACTGAATACAGCACTACACAGTGCTGAGCACTGCACAGCTAATGTCAAGTCTGAAGGTAAGAGGGTCAGAGTGAGACAAGGGAGGACCTAGAAGAGGGGAGTACCTGTGACTGCCACCACCAAAGGCTTTCTTCCTTCATGCAAATTTGGCCCAAGTCCTATCAGTAAATACACAACTGAAATCTTGCAGAGAACCCATCCCTACCACGCTGCTTCTCTCAATCATCAGGGAGGGCTGAGGCATCCAGGACACGGGGTCAGAACTTGGGGTCCTTATTTCCTCCATCATATTCATGATCTTCTTGGGCACTTTGGTAGCATCACCACAGGTTTCCTGCCACCAGGGAAGCTTGGAATTGAGTAATTCTGCAGACGGTGAATCAGAGAGAAACACAACACTACAAAACAAAAACGTGTACTGTTCAAAGAGCTGAGAAAAGTCAAATCAAATATTAGTGATAATGTTTTACTGACTTACCACCAGAAGTGTGAGAGCTCTGTGCCAAATTCAATGAGCACTTAACCATCTATGAGCTATGTTATTTGTGTTGTGTTCAGCTGTTTATTTGCTGCAAGCGCTGTGGGCCCCTGTTCTACATGAGTTTGCCCTCTCCCTCAGTGTGAAGGCAGAGTTGAAGACTGATGCAAAACATGCTCAAACATGAAAAGGGAATGGTTGAGCAATCTCATTAAGCCCTGTTTTCCCAAGTGGTCCCAGAAATACCAATCAGTGCTTTCTTCCTCCCACTCCTAACAGAGGGTAAAATCCTCACCCCAAACAACCTATGGCCTCAGACTATAGCCCTGACATGCCGACTACTTGGGCCTACTTTGTCCAAGAAGCCACTGAAAGGACTGGGATGCTGGAGTCAGAAAAAGGGAAGGCACAGAAGTGGTTTTCAGAGAGGTGAAGAGACTTCCAGTGGAGAAAAGAAGTGGGCTTCCTTCATGCTAAAAAGCATAGCTGGGATCCAAGGTTAAGCATAAGAGTCTGCCACCAACTAGAGCTCTCTGCAGATAGGCCAGATTGCCTTGTGACATAGTGAGTACCCCATGACTGGCAGAGCTAGGCCACAGGCAGAGCTTCAGGGTCACTTGGCTTATGACCCTGCCCCAGCAGGACACCTACACCATGGAAACAGACACTGCTGAACTAAGTACAAAGTGATCATCTAATACTGCAATTTTTTCCTTTCCTGTAACAATGTTAGATCTTAGGGCTTTAGATTTAGTAGATGAATGGTCCTTCAAGTTGCAAAGACTATGGAATGTGTAACATATGACCTATGCATACACATAAGGCCAAGTTGTTCCCCCTGAAAAAGAAGAAGTTGCCTTATTTTCAAGCTCTTACAAAGCTTCTACCATAGAGCACTCTCTAAATTATTATATATAACAATGAATATTTGACTTCACTCAATGCTAGTTTTAGATGCTTATACAGGCCCAATAAAATTTATATTAAAAAAAAGGAAAGGAAAGTAACATATATTTTGTAATGATTCCTAGAGGTAAAACCTCACAACTATGTGTGCTGGAAGGAGGTCAGTAAAGCCAGCTCCATAGGTGATGAGATCACGAGGAAACACCTTGAAGAGGAATGAAAAAGGAACCACAACTGCCCTGATATTGTGAATGGGTCTGTGGCTGGGACAGAACTTCCAGGACACCTCTCTGCATGGACTCACAAGGTGAACACTCAAACTACCCAGGTGGGGTGGCCCTGGGACCCACTGGGACTCATCCCATGGCTCTGGTAAAGGCACTGAGCTGAGGATGCATCAGAAATAGTCTGAGAAAAGCTGACTCAGAGGCGAGAAAAGAAAAAAAGTACTAATTCTTGATCATTAAGCATTATTTAATGAAAGATTTTAAATATGGATATACTACTAAATTAATCTTATAAGCAATATTTAACCATTTCATCCACATTTCTGAAAGTTTACATAAACAAGTAGACCAAGCGGTGTTTCTCTGGCATCTCTTCTCATCCGTAAACTAGGCCCACCGCTTTACATTGAGGCACATGTAGAAGGTGAGGCATTCCAAGAGCATTTGAATATGAAATTGAATTGTTAATAATAACAAAACACTATCACAAACCCACCTGTAAATGATAATAATGTAAGTTATTTGCAAAGCTACAGTGTTTGTCAACCAGAAAGCAGAAGTGCCTTTTCTCTTCAAGGAGAGCTTCTTTGCAATCATCTGCAATAAATTTCTGGATTTCGCTGTAATGGTTTCTATATACTAGGAAAATAAATAATAATTATACAAGTATGTCATGAGGAATGAAAGCTGAACAGCCAAACATTTATCTTGTGCCGTCTTTACACTTAACAAAGTTGTAAACTGACCTGAGCAGGTATCATCATTCTCTTTAAGATCCCTGACTCATGTGTAGAAGGATGTTGCCCAAGGGCCTTATATTCTGTGCAGGGCGATCTGCACAAAATATTACTTCATACTGCAGGGATAAGATTGTGTTCTACTGGAAAATCAAGGGCTTTGAAACCAGAAAGTTCAAATTTAAACCCTAGTTCTAATTAACAACTATGTGACTTGGCCTAAGCCCCATTTTCTTCATCTGTAACATGGGAGAGTAATGCTAATCATGGAACATCTCTTACCAATACCCGCTGCCACCCCCAAATCAGGAGAAAATGCCAGTGTTTTTAGGAGGCTACTAATTATTTTTAACTCTGGAAAACTCTGTAGCCTTCAGCTCACACCAAGTCAAAAATGCTCCTTTTTAACCTCAACAGCAGCACAGCAGTAAGTGGATGTATAGTATAGTGTAGGCTGACTGAGCTAAGTAAGCAGCCCTGTAAATTGTACAAATTGTCAACAACAAAATAAAATAGTGCTGAAAAGTTCACCTCCATGTCTCTGTGTTTGTACCTGAGTACATTTCATCTTCCTTGACTTTTCCTTCTCATCTGCAACTCAGCTTGAGATTTCTGTTTGGCATCTTTTGAGAGTTGCCTGTAAGTTAAACGTTGTGCTGATTTGAGTGCAGCACCATCCCAGCTGTTGGGCAGTTACACTGGCGAACGTTTCCACTGGGCCCCGCCCTGCACACCCTCACCTTACACTGCTCCCTCCCTTCAACATGTAGCTTTGTCTGACCTAAACTTCCCTGTTCATACAAGGGGCTACTGACCCCAAGGGCAGCTCTTAAAAGACAACAATGTCTTGTCTTTTGTTCCTTGTTTTCTCAAATTTTTTTAGGACACTGAGTGTTAAGTGCTTTGGTGAATAAATAAATAATATTAACTCACATGCTCCTGTTTTATGACTTATTATTTTTTTAAAAAGAATGAACAAGTACAAGCACTTCAGATTATTTTGGGTGCTGTGTAGCAGTGTTTTGGGAGCTTCACAGTCCTGGGTTAGAATTCTGATGAAATCCTTCACTTCCTGTGTGATCTCAGCATCTACTTAATTTCTCTAAAATTCATGTTTTCCCTTTAATCTGTACAGTGAGGGTAAGAGTAGCTACATTATGGAGTTTCTGTAGGGATAAAGATCTCATAATGTATGCAAAATGCCTGCCATTACATCCCCCTCAGCTATTGTCCATGGTCCAGCCTCCTTCCTCCACAGTGCACAGAGCACACGCACACAGAAGCAGTGAGGTGATTTCAGGGTAACTACACTGCTTACTACCATGTAGGATCCTGGTGAGAAGGGGACTTTGAATGCCAAGGAAAACAGCTATTTCATAGCATATAAGGGAGATGTCAAGAGCCATGTGACAGGGCTGGAGGGTCAGGCAGAAGGAGAAAACTGCTGGAGTCATCAATACCAGGTGACAGGCAAGGGACACCATACAGGAGCAGTCTCTGACGAAGGGACCTGGGGTTCCCAGGGAGACCTAGGTGAGTTCTCCCACCCATGTCTCACATCCTGAAGTGCTGGTTTGTAAAAGCAACAACTGCACTCATACAAATGTAGATGTTGTTCCCATATACATGTTCTTTGAAAACAATGCTTGGGAGAAGCAGGAGGATTCCTTGCAATATTTTCCTCTCTGCTTTTAAATAAACATCTCAGGTGTTAAAGCAAACAGGGCACCCAGCTCCAAGAGACCTTTTCAGTTTCATGCACCTGTGTATATACTCAACACTAAGCTCTGTCCATGTTCTCTGCTGCTGGATAAACAGTGAGAGAAAGTTCTCCTCTGGCTCAGAGATCAGGCAAGTGCAGCCTCCCAGAACACCAGGCCCCTATGCCCATACCCACCTCCAACCATGGAGGTAGAGAAAACTGTGTACTCACATTCATGTATTTTCCATCAAGTTCCATCTTCTCCAGCTCATGTGTAATCTCTTTAGGGAATTTTTTTAAACTGTTAACAAAGGGGATTAAAAACTCATACCAGATTTGAGACATTAAGCAACATGAAGTTTAGAAATAAAATACATTTTATTTTTATAAGTACATGAATAGTTTACATACATTTTCATCAAGACTCTCATTGAGTTTCTTGTGGGTACTTAAAATCTCTATGAGAACATGGCCTGTGAATAAAACCAGATGTTAAGGGGGGAAAAGTCACTCTGTGGATTTTGTAAAGATATTAAATAAAGTAAAATAATGGAATGAAGCACAATCTACCACTGCCCTCTGGTGCCTGGAAGCATCAGGCCCTGGGGCATGTCGGAAACACAGACTGTGTGCCTGTGGCAGGGTTGGTGCCAGAGGGAGACAGGCCCTAGGAAAGTTACTCTACAACACCCTTCATCCAAAGAATGCTAAATTTGTCTTCAAATTCACATCATGCTTTCTATATTTTCTCATTCCCTAAGCTGAATCTTATTTATCTGATTTAACTTTTAAATTATGCAAGATTATCATGGTCATTACAATTAACTATAAGAACAAATGACTTATTTTTATCTAATCCCCAGAATAATCTGATTATCTGTCAAGCATAAAAGATAAAGGTTACTTTTTCTCATATTAGTTCTTGTATCATTTTGGAAAATATTAATACCAATGGAAAATGCAGGAAGGACAGTGCTCTGCCTCACATCTCCAGGGACTACATCCATTCTTTGAAACAAGTACAGCCACATGGAAAATGTTCCAGAACTGAGCATTACTCCAAAAGTAGCAAGACAACCACTTGATTTGCAAAGTACCCCTCTTGCAGTTTGAGGCAGTGTGATGCATCTCTGCTACTAAACTCTGATAAAATGAACAAGAGCCTCTCCCTGTTCACTTACCTATAGGAACCAAAAAGGTCTGATATCTAAGAACTGGAAAAAAAACAGAATCATTTTGAACAACCACCAGACCATAATAAACAATAACAAAATATGTTGGGTAGATCTTCCCACAGTTGGTAGGAATTCCTTGGGAAAATTGAAAGGCTGCAGATGAAGGAGAACTAAAATTAAGACTGTGGTAGATACAGAGAAAGAGAAAGAATACCAACGAGTACGACTTCAGCTATCACCTTTAAATAAATGATACTACAGTGCCCTGTTTTAGAAAGTATTAAGACGTGATTCTCAGGGCACCTGGGTGGCTCAGTTGTTAAGCGTCTGCCTTCAGTTCAGGTCATGATCCCAGGGTCCTAGGATCGAGCCCTGTATCGGTCTCCCTGCTTGTCAGGAAGCCTACTTCCTCTCCCACTCCCCCTGCCTGTGTTCCTCCTCTTACTCTCTGTCAAATAAATATAAATCTAAAATAATAATAATAATAATAAAGACATGTGACTCTCAAATGGCCACTCTAGTCCCCCTACTCCATCTTCAGACTAAGAAATTCAGCCCCTTCCTGAACATGTCCAACTGGATGTCTCATTAGGTTAACTCACATTCAACATGTCTAAAAGTGAATTCACCCCAGAGTCTCCAATCCCAGGTCTTGACTGCTAGCTCACAGCCAGTCACATGGAGTTGACACTTTACCCATATGTCACACTCAATGACAAAGACTCGTTCCCTTGTGCATATGTGTCATCACTTAGGCCAGCCTATAGGGTGAAATCATACCCCTTTACTCACCTTGGTTCCTTGGGCAACAAATGTGCCAGCCCTTCCCTCCCTGGGAGAGAATGTATGTGGGAATGACTTGTGATGTCTCTGTGGGCCCAATCATCTGTTCCATGAGGGGTGGGGGAAGAGTATCCCTAGTCCAACCTACCACTTGGACCTCTTAGGTCTTGCCCCTCAAGCTCTTATCATTTCTCTTGACTCCCAGCTTGTACTCTTCCAAACCCTCTTCCTCAGAGGTGCCAGGGATCCCTGAAAATCAACTGTACCAGATCATTCCCCCAGCCTCCAGAGTGTCCAAGATAAACCCCACTCTTCAGGATAAAGCCTACTGTGAACAATGCTGCTTAAAATAACCACGGCATTGTGGGGACAGAGAATATCCTCATGAGGTTATATAATTATAGGTACAGTACTGGAGATATAGAGTTGGGAATTCAAGTCCCACCAAGTGAGAAAGCCTTGGTAAATACCACAGGCTTCCCACTGACATCCAGTAGGGACATGCATTGGGAATAAGACTAAATCATAGGACTAAGGGAAACACCAAAATAGAAACACCAGAAAAAATCTATAATCAAGCCTCTACAAATCAGAGTTATCCACTAGTAATTTAACTGCCTGCCAGAATAAAACATCACAATCTTAAGAGGAAGATAACAAGTGTCTCTACACATTTTATCACAATATTCAGCATAGGAAAAAAAAAATCAGGAGAGAGGGTGAATGGCAAACCTACAAATTCTGAACTTTTAGTGTTTTTTTAATTCCAAAATATATTATTTTATAATTATAATAAAAATAAGAATTTAATAAAAATTTATTTAATATAATTTGTAATATAGTCTGAATTGTGTAGTATAAATTGATAAAATTTTTTTCCTTTTATAACTGGTTCACTTAATACCATGTCCTCAAGTTTCATCCATTTTACAGAATGTGTCAGAATTTCCTTTCTTTTTAAAACTGAATAATATCCCATGTATGGATATTCCACATTTTATTTATCCATTCATCACTTGGGAAAAAATGTTCATGGACACCTGAGTTCTTTCCACCTCTTGGCTATTGTGAGTAATGCTTCTATAAAAACATGGGTGTGCAGATGTCTCTTCAGGACTTTCTTTTTATTTATTTTATTTTATTTTTATTTTATTTTGTTAGAGATTTTATTTACTTTTTTGACACAGAGGGAGAGACAGAGAGAGCAAGAGCATAAGCAGGGAGTAGGGGCAGAGGGAGAGGGAGAAGCAGACTCCTTACTGAACAGGGAGCCCGATGAGGGACTATATCCCAGGACCCTGAGATCCTGACCTGAGCTGAAGGCAGATGCTTAAACCACTGAGCCACCCAGGCACCCAAGACTTTCTTTTTATTTTTTTGAATTTAAGTATAATTAATATACAAAGTAACATTAAATTGATAACAATTTTAAATAATTCCAGAACTATTTTAGATCTACCATAGATTGAGAAAATATATAAATATGTTAAGGTTATTGGGAGCCAATGTTCACACACATATCCAAAATATGTAAGTGTATATGCTTATTTTTATATGTCCAAGTGTATATATGCATATATATGTATATACATAGGTCTGTTTTTGTCTATATTTATAATATACACTATATATGTGTGTATATTTCCTAGCTCTGTTTGCTGGAAAGACCAAGATGATACCTCAATAGCAATGAGCATACCTAATATTAAAATTTTACCTTCTAATATCATTCCCCACTATAAAAGGAAGTATCACTCCTCAGAAAAAAATGGCCATTGATTCCACAACTGAGAAGAGACAAGATGAGCCTGGAACATACTATTATGCAAGAAAGTGAGGCAGTATACAAGAATAAATGAATGAATGAGTGAACAAAGAGATGAGAATGAGCCTGAAGGAGCTCCTACTGGCCAAATAAAGGAAAGTTTGAGCACCAAAGTAATTAAGACAGTAATAAGTTATAAAACATTGAAAAAATCTTGGAATCCATAGGTCCACAACAATAAATAGATAAAGAGGCAAGAAAGCAGGGTTCCTGCTAAAAGTAAAATGCCAAGTGCCAACTGGTAAACATGGAGGGAGCGTTAAGTGTTAGAAAATCATCACTCAGCAACAAGCAAGTACTGGCCCCAGGCAAAATTCATTAATAGATACTAAATCTAAGGAACAAACATTAATGAGGAATAAGATATTTACATAGTCTGAAAGTGTTCCCCCCTAGATAGCTTATTAGTAGCAGTAGTAGAAAAAAAATATTAACTTTACAGTGGAGAAATGAGATAAACTCTTCACTGGGCAATCAAAATTAGTGTCACAAATGAGAGGCAGATGAACACTTTATGCCCAGATTTGATACTACAGGACACAAAATGACTTAGCATTCTAGCCAAGAATGTACCACCTAGATCTAATCACAAAGACATGGCATTTCAGAGGTAAGATCTTGTGTTCCTGATCATTCATCCCCTTTTAGGGTTTCTGATACAGGTTCTTTTCCTACCAATTCTTCAGCCGGTATTCAGTTTATTTATTTATTTATTTTTGACGAAGAATAAAATGATTTCACCTTCCTTTGGTGGTCTATCCTGTGCTGGTTGATGAAGAAGTATGTTGAATTCTCTGAGCCAAACAGAAGTTGTAGTTACAAACCCAAACATTTCTTCCCTCTTGGAGAGGAGTGGAGTCCCTTTAGACACAGAACAAATGAACTTTTATATATTGGTCTAGAATAGATTGCGCAAAGGACATTGTTCTTTTGTAATAAAAGGCCAGGAGCTACTGCTGATCTCTCAGCAACAGAACACAAGATGTTTAGGAAGAAGAACTCATGAAGATGAAAGACTGGTCAAGGAGGCTGGAAAAGAATGGGGTGCTGTGAAAGCAAAAAGACTGGAAGCATTTTCAGATAGTGGGGTGCTCTAGACTGTAATCACCCACAGACAACTCAAGGGGAACAAAGATTTGGGCAAAGGTCAGAGCATCTGCAGAAGATGCAATGGTTTCAAACAAGCCTCTGGTAAGTTCCTTCACCTCCTTTCTCCAGGTAACCTCAAGGAGCATCTGTACTCTCAGCTGTATGGTGATAACTAGAATATCTACTTCACAGGGTTGCCTTCCTGTGCTCTGAAGAGAAATACTGGCTGGTAAGGTGTGTGCATCCAGACATGAGTAGCAAATCTGTTCAATAAAGCATGATACCCAACAACAGACCCATATGGCTTTCTTTTTGGGTGAGTACTTGTTTTCTGGAAATAAAGTCCACATACAAGGCATCAACTTAGAACTAGTTACCGCATTTGTTTCTATGTGTGTATACACACCCCTATATACTCTTTCAAATACTTTAATATGCTTAAAATGTTTCAGACTTAAACATCTTAAACTTAAATGAACTCAAATTAAAACTTACAAAAAAAGACAAATGGACACCTACCTCTCCTAAACTGAGCTCAGTGCTCCTCTTATGTTTCTTCCCCCATTCCTAGGGTCCCCAAAAGATAAACTGTCCATCTGCTATTATCAAAAAAGAACACACACAGTATACTGTACTTTCCTCCACCTCAGTTTTAAGTATTGACAATCTATAGCTAAATTGTAACAGGAATGACCCATTAGAGAATAGACATATGTGACTGATCACAGTTGGTTAGAAATAAACTGCTGAGGGTACTTCTGGTTTCTGCTCCAAACATGTAAAAAGCTTGGAAATCATCAGTCTCTTACTCACATCAAGAAACAAGCTAAACAAATAGAAAAACAACAGTGCTTCTTAGATTCATTAGAGAATTAAGCTCACAGGTAAAGATCTGCCCCGAAAACCAGAGTTAGGCAATATGGAGAATCATAGTTGACTGGCAACAGAAACCAATGCAGGGCCAGTACCACTAAACTTTTCAACGGTAACTGATGGTTGCTGGAGGCTCATCCTGGAGCAGCTTGAGTTTTAAAAACTCCAGGGTGCTCAGTCTTACAGGGGAGTCTCACACTTTCAAGATTATTACTGCTAGAAGTCCCCAAGAGTTCTTATTATTTAGACTGGAGAAAATCCCCCTGGGGCTTCTGGCAGGGGAGGGGGAAAATAACCACTTTGAAATCTGCCCAGTGTTGCTCTGTTCTTGTTTTGTCCTGTATAAGGAAGGCTAGCCCTGAAGAGAAACTGGTTTACTAAAGCCTTATCTGACCTGAGGAAGGACAATTAGCTAAATCCAGGCCTCTAGCCTTCCTGTCTCAAGTAAGTAAGGGGGCGGGGGAGGGAATGAAGGCTAAGAAACTCTTCTGAAGGTCATATCCCAGGCACTTTGACTCACTAAAAACTACAAACACCCCACAGAACAAAAAATGGAGATTTAAATATAAAATTATAGAATTATCCCCCTCCTCAATTACTTTACTATTTATATCACCCATCAACAGGGTTTACATCTGACTTCATTTGGAAGGATTTCTGAAAGAAACCTAAAGACAAAAGGTGGTAGAGGGAAATAAAAACAAAGGCATCAGAGGAAAACTTGAAGTCAGGTTCTTCCAGAGAAAATCATATAGGCCAGAAACTTGGATCACCATATAAAAATGAAAAAGAACAAAAGAAGCCTCATTTCAAAGGGAGTCAGTAAGCCCTGAAGGGGGAGTTCTGCACACCAATACTTGTAACCCCTAAAGATCTCAGTAGGAAAAAAGCAGTATATCTGCATTTCCCAACAGGAAGCAGCTTACTGTTGGGTCCCCAACGTTGGGTCCCCCAATAATGGGTCTGTGATTAAGGGAGCAAGGCTGATACAAAGCGAAGATCAGGCAAAGCTTTATTTCACGCCAAGCATCGAGAATCAAACCCCAGCCAGGGCCAAGCCTCTTACAGAGAGCGGGACCCCACCCTGCCTCACAGACTAAGTTTTATAGAGCAAAGGCCATGTGGTTGGGCCTGGCCACACACAGGTGGTGAACGAAATTGTAACACACAGAAAAAGCTGCACAGTCATGCTAGGTCATACATAAGTGACCAATTGCATTACAATTTACCCTATAGTAGACATTTGCACTAGCCTATCACCTTGGTGAGAATTGGCACCCAAAAGGCAGGGCCCACACTCCTTGGTAGCTAAGGAGAAAGTATGTGCGCTTTACTGATTGGATGTCTCCACCCGACTGGACTCATTCCTGCATTTGCGCTGTTATCTCTACCTGACCTGACCCACCCTTGTATTTGGGCTTTGTTACCCAGGACTGGTTTCCCAGACTTGCTTTTAAATAAGTTCCCCTGGGGGAGCGGGGCGGGGCAGGCAGGATCAATTTAAGTTTTACTGCATAAACAACAAAACTGCTGTTCAACCGAGGTGGGGCCGCTCTGGCTAAATAGGCCCTTACACTTACCACCCCAGGAGGAGGGAAAAATGTCCTCCAGCCCAGCAAGAGCTCAGCCATGAGAAGTCCCCACAACCCTGAACTCTCTCCCTCCTCCAGTAGGCTTTCATTCCACACAGCCCCTAACTTCCTCCTTTCCTCTATAAAAGCAAGCTCCCCTCCTTTGTTTTCTGCACTTCCCTATAGTTTGTTACAGTTTGTACACCCCAAATTGCAATTCCCAAATAAACTAATTTTGCTGGTCCACTAGCTGGCTATTTTACTTTTAAGGTTGACAGAAATGAAGAGCATTAAAGAATAAATGAAGATAATTAAATCTTGTATTTCTTATTCTTAATTAATATAACAGATAACTCTTTATTCAAAGTCATAATAACAACAACGTATGGAGTGGTTCAAGCTTGTGGATTAAGTTCAATGAATGACAACAGTGCTACAGAGGGCAGGAGGGAAGAAGAGTAATGCTCTGCCACAAGGAACCTGTGCCCCCTCTCCCCCATGAAGTATATGGTGGAATCTGAAAGTGAACCTAGAATGGTTGTAAATATATACTACCAAACCTGAGGGCAACCACTAGAATAACTATTTTTTTTAAAGTATAATCAATACGCTAAGAGAGGAAAGACAATAGAACATAAAATGCTCAATTAAAACCATAAAGGACAGGGGTGCCTGGGTGGCTCAGTGGGTTGAGCCGCTGCCTTCAGCTCAGGTCATGATCTCAGGGTCCTGGGATCGAGTCCCGCATCGGGCTCTCTGTTCAGCAGGGAGCCTGCTTCCCTCTCACTCTCTGCCTGCCTCTCTACCTACTTTTGATCTCTCTCTCTCTCTGTCAAATAAATAAATAAATAAATAATCTTTTAAAAAAAAACCACGAAGGACAGAAAATGGAGACGATTTTTTAAAAAGAAAATGAACAAGCGCAAAGAATACAAAACAATTAAAAGTATGGTGATATTAATCTAATCATATCACTAATCATTTTAAATATAAATGGCTTAAATGTACCAATTAAAAGACCAGCAAAAGAGACAAGACCCAAATATATTCTGTTTACGAAAAAGCCACTTTTAAATATAAAGAAACATATAATATCAACAGTAAAGGGATGGAGAAGATATGCCAAGCGAACACTAATCTCAAAAGAAAGATAAAATAGCTATAGTAATTTCATTAAGAGCAGACTTCAAGACCAAAAATTATCCAGGATAAAGAGGGGCGTAACACTGGAATAAAGGAGTCAATTCTCCCAGAAGCCATAGCAATACTTCATGTGTTTGTGCTCCTGAGAGAGAGCTGAAATGCCTGAGGAAACAGATGAACCAACCATACTGGCTAGAGACTTCAGTACTCTCTCTCAGTAACTGATCCAGCCAGCAGAATAACAGCAGGATAACAAAACTGAACAGCACCATCAATCAACTGATTCTAAACGACAGAATATTTCATCTAACAGCAGAATGTACATTCTTTTTTTTAAATGTCCAGTCAGCCAACATATAGTACATCCTTAGGGTTTTTTTTTTTTAAATATTTTATTTATTTATTTGATAGATAGAGATCACAAGTAGGCAGAGAGGCAGGCAGAGAGAGAGAGGAGGAAGCAGGCTCCCTGCTGAGCAGAGAGCCTGATGTGGGGCTCCATCCCAGGACCCTAGGATCATGACCTGAGCCAAAGGCAGAGGCTTTAACCCACTGAGCCACCTAGGTGCCCCACATCCTTAGTTTCTGATGTAGTGTTCTTTAGTTCATTGTTGCGTATCACACCCAGTGCTCATCACACATGCATTCTCTTTAAGTGCGCATAAAACATTCACTAGGACATACCATATGCTGGGTCATAAAACATACCTTAGCAAATTTAAAAGAATGGGAATCATACAAAGAATGCCCCCCAGACCACAATGGGATTAAACTAGAAATCAGTAATAGGAAGCTGGTTGGAAAAAAAATCCCAAAATATTTGGAGATGGAACAACAACTTCTAAATAACACTGGGGTCAAAGAGGAAATTAAGAGAAATGTAAAAATATTTGAATGAAAATATAACACATCAAAATTTGTGCAATGCAGCAAAAGCAGTACTTAGAGGAAAATTAATAGCATTCAATATGTATATTAGAAGAGAAACATGTAAAGTCAATCATCTGAACTTCCAATTTAGGAAACCAGAGAAAAAAACAATTTAAACTAAAGCAAGCAGAAGAAAAGAACTAATAAAAGTTAAAGCATAAACAAATGAAAACAGGAAAACAATAAAGAAAGTCAATGAAATCAAAAGCTAGCTCTTTAAAATACTCCTAGTAAACCTCCAGCTGGGATAACCTAGAGAAAAAGAGAGAAGACACAAATCATAGGAATAACTTGTTTTATTATGCTCTGCCTTATCACTTTCCAGATACTGCATTTTTTATAAATTGGAAGGTCTGTGACAACCTCATGTGAAGTAAGTCTATCAGTGCCATTTTCCAACATCTGCTCACTTTGTGACTCACATTTTAGTGACTCTCAAAATTACTTGAACTTTCTCATTAGTATTATATTTATTATGGTAATCTGTGACCAATGACCCTTGGTTACTATTATAATTGTTCTGGGGCACCATGAACCTCACCATGTAAGACTGCAAACTTAATAAATGTTGTGCTCTCACTAGTCCACAAACCAACAGCTTCCCTGCCTCACTTCCTCTGCTCAGGCTTCTCTATACCCTGAGATACACGATATTGAAATTAGGCTAATTAATAACCCTATAATGGCCTTAAAGTGTTCAAGTGAAAAGAAAATAAATAAATAATATCTCACTTTAAATAAAAAAACTAGATGTGATTAAGTTTAGTGAGGAAAGCATGTCAAAAGCCATGACAGGCTGAAAGTGAGGCCCTCTTGTACCAAAACAGTTATCTGAGTGGTGAATGCAAAGGAAAGGTTCTTGAAGAAAATTAAAAGTGCCACTGAAAAAATAAAATTTTAATAAATAAATAAATAAAAGTACCACTCCAGTGAACAAATGATAAGAAAGCAAAACAATCTGACTGCTGATATGGAGACAGTTTTAGAGGTCTGGACAGAAGAACAAACTAGTCACAACATTCCCCTAAGCAAAAGCCCAATCCAGAGCAAGACACTAACTCTCCCCAAGCCCATGAAGGCTGAGAGATGAGGAAGTCGCAGAAGAAAAGTTTGAAGCTAGCATGGGCTGGTTCATGAAGTTTAAGCAAAGAAACTCTTTCCATAACATGAAAGTACACAGCAATGTAGAAATACAAGTGCTGATACAGAAGCTGAGCAAATTATCCAGAAGATCAGGCAGATCATTCAGGAAGGTGTCTATGCTAAACAACAGATTTTCAGTGTAGATGAAACAGCCCAATATTAGAAGAAAGATGCCTTTTAGGATTTTCAGGATCTTCATAGCTAAAGAGATGTCAATCCCTGGCTTCAAAACTTCAAAGGGACAGGCTGATTCTCTTGTCAAGGGATAATGCAGGTGGTAACTATGTTGAAGCCAATGCTCATTTACCATTCCCCAAATCCTAAGGCCCTTAAGAATTATGCTAAGTCAACTCTGCTTGTGTTCTGTAAATGCAACAACAAAGCCTGGATGACACCACATCTATTTACACTATTGTTTACTCAATATTTTAAGCCTACTGTTGAGATCTACTGCTCAAAGAAAAAGGTTCCTTTCAAAATATTACTTTTCATTGACAAGGCATCTTGTTTCCCAGGAGCTCTGATAGAGAGGTACCATGACATTAATGCTGTTTTCCTGCCTGCTAGCCCAAAATTCCATTCTGCAGCCCACGGATCAAGGAGTTATTTCAACTTTCAAGTCTTATCATTTAAGAAATATATTTCATAAGGTTATTACTGCCATAAACAGTGATTCCTTTAATGGATCTGGGAAAAGTAAATTGAAAGCCTTCTGGAAAGGATTCCCCTCTTAGATACCATTAAGAACATTTGTGATTCATGGGAAAAGGTCAAAATATCATTAACAGGACCTTGGAAGACATCACGGAAGATGTGGTGGAGACAGCAAGAGAAGTGGAATCAAGAGGGGAACATGATGGTGGGACTGAATTGCTACAATCTTATGATAAAATTTGAATGGATGAGGATCTGCTTCTTGTGAATTAGCAAAGAGTAGTTTCTTGAGATGGAATTTACTCCTGGGGAAGATGCTGTGAAGACTGTTGAAATGACAACAAAGGATTTAGAGTATCCCATAAACTAAGCTGACAAAGGAGAAGCAGGGATTAAAGGACTGACTTCAATTTTGAAAGAAGTTCTACTGTGGGCAAAATGCTATCAAACAGCACTACATGCCACAGAGAAATGATTTGTGAAAGAGTTCATTGATGTGGTAAGCTTCACTGTTGCCTTATTTTATGAACTCACCACAACCACCCCAACCTTCAGTAGCCAACCCCCTGATCAGTCAGCAGCCATCAACACTGAGGCAAAACCCTCCTCCAGCAAAAAGATTACAACTCACTGAAAATTCACATGATGGTTAGCATTTTTTAAAGCAATACTTTTAAATTAAGGTATGTATTTTGTTTTTCTAGACATTATGCTATTGTACACTTAACAGACCAAAGTACAGTGTAAACATAACTTTTATATGTACTGGGATACCAAAAAATTTATTTGACTGGCTTCATTGTGGTGGTCTAGAACCAAACCGACAATATTTAGAACCAAACCTACTAATATCAGAAATGAAAGAGTAGCCATCACTTTTGATCTCCTAGACATTAAAAGAATATAAACTCTATGCCACAAATTTGATAACTTAGATAAAACAGACCAAGTTCTTGAAAGACACAATCTATCAAAACACGCACAAGAAATAGATAATCTGAATAGACCTAGGTCTAATAAAGGAATCAAATCAACAATTAACAATCATCCATGGGACGCCTGGGTGGCTCAGTCGGTTAAGCAGCTGCCTTTGGCTCAGCTCATGATCCCAGGGTCCTGGGATCAAGTCCCATATTGGGCTCCCAGCTCAGCGGAGAGCCTGCTTCTCCCTCTGCCTGCTGCTCTCCCTGCTTGTGTTCACTCGCTCTTTCTAACAAATAAATAAAATAATTTTAAAATTATTATTTATTTATTATTATTTTTTAAAAGCTTTAATTTATTTATTTGACAGAGAGAGCGCTCACAAGTAGGCAGAGAGGCAGGGAAGAGAGACAAGTAGGCAGAGAGAGAGGGAAGAAGGCTCCCCACTGAGCAGAGAGCCCAGTGCAGGACCCTGAGATCATGACCTGAGCCAAAGGCAGAGGCTTTAACCCACTGAGCCACCCAGGAGCCCAAATAAAATCTTTTTAAAAAAATAATTAAAACAAACAAACAAACAAACAAACAAACAAACACAATCATCCAAAAACAGAAAGCAACAGGCCCAGATGGTTTCACTGGTGCATTCTACCAAATATTTACATATTTGGAGAAATGATACCAGTTCTCTACAATCTCTTCCAGGAAACAGAAGCAAAGGGAACACTTTCTAATTTATTCTATGAGGCCATCATTAACCTAATACCAAAACCAGATAAGGGTATAGCAAGGAAGGGGTGCCTGGGTAGCTCAGTTGATTAAGCATCAGACTTTAGTTCAAGTCACGATCTTGGGGTCCTGGGATTGAGCCCCATGCCGGGCTTCACACTCAGTGGGGAGTCTGCTTGTCTCTCTCCCTCCCTGTCCCCCAGCTCATGCTCCCTCTCTCTCAAATGAATAAATAAAATCTTTTTAAAAAGATAAAGTAAGAAAGAAAAACTATGAACCAATATCTCTCATAAAGAGAGATGCAAAAATCCTCAACAAGGTATTAGCAAACCATTTCCAGTAATGTATGAAAAGAATTATACACCGTGACCAATGGAACTTATCCTTTGTATGTAACACTGGTTCAACATTCAAAAGTCAATCAAGGCAATTCATCACATCAACAGGCTAAAGTAGAAAAGAAAAATCATGTGATCCTATCACTGACCTTCCACCTTCCCAAAGATTACACTCAAAATCCATCATAGCCTTAAATGCAAAATGAAAAACCATAAAACATCAGAGAAAATCTGTATGACCTTAGCTTAGCAGTAAGTTTTTAGAGACAACATCAAAAGCATGATCCATGAAAGAAAAAAAACTGGTAAGTTGGACTTCATTAAAATTAAAAACCAGGGGCACCTGGGTGGCTCAGTGGGTTAAACCTCTGCCTTCGGTTGAGGTCATGATCTCAGTGTCCTGGGATCGAGCCCTGAGTCAGCCTCTCTGCTCGGCAGGGGGCCTGCTTCCCCCTCTCTCTGCCTGCCTCTCTGCCTATTTGTGATCTTTCTGTCAAATAAGTAAATAAAATCTTGAAAAAAAAAAATTAAAAACCACAGGGTGCCTGGGTGGCTCAGTGGGTTAAAGCCTCTGCCTTCAGCTCAGGTCACAATCCCAAGATCTTGGGATCAAGCCCCACATGGTGCTCTCTGCTTTGCAAAGAGCCTGCTTCCTCCTCTCTCTCTGCTTGCCTCTCTGCCTACTTGTGATCTCTTTTAAAATCTTAAAAAAAAAAAAAGTTAAAAAAATTAAAAACCAATCTGTGGGGCACCTGGGTGGCTCAGTTAGTTAAGGATCTAACTCTTGATTCCAGCTCAGGACATAATCTCAGGGTTGTGAGACTGAGCCCCATGTGGGACTCTGCGCTGGGCGTGGAGCCTGCTTAAAATTCTATCTTCCTCTGTCCCTCCTCCCACCTCTCTAAAATTAAAAACTGGTCTGTAAAGGACACTCTTAAAATAAAAACTCTTAAAATAGAAACTTCGCCAAGCCAGACTGGGAGAAAACATCTACAACACACATATCTAATAAAGAACTTGTATTCAAAATATACATAAAGAACTATGAAAACAAAAAGAAAACAAACTCAATTAAAATATGAACAAAGATCTAAACAGACCTTATCAAAAAAGGTCTTATCAAAAAAGAAAAAGATGGTAAATAAGCATGTGAAAAGATGCTTCACATCATATACCATTGCAAATTAAAATGAGACACCACCACACACCTATCAGAATGGCTAAAATCCAGCAAACCGACAACACCAAATGCTGAGAATGTGGAGTAACAGGAACTTTCATTCATTATGGTAGGAAGCAGAATGGCACAGCCACTTTGCCAGACAGTGTGGCAGTTTCTTACAAAGGTATACAGTCTTACCATTCAATCCAGTAATTATGCTTCTAGGTATTTACCCAAATGAATTGAAATCTTTTTTCCACAGAAAAAAAAAAACAGTATACGAATGTTAATAGCAGCTTTTTCACAGTGCTGAAACTTGGAAGCAACCAAAATGAATGGATAAACTGTAGTGCATGTGTACAACTGAGTATTATATGGTGATAAAAAAGAAACAAGCTATTAAGCCACAAAAAGACATGGAGCAAGCTTAAATGCATACTGCTTAGTGAAAGAAGCCAGTCTTTAGTCCCAACTAAATTACATTCTGGAAAAGGCAAAACTACACAGACAGTAAGACAATCAGTGGTTGCCAAAGAGGGTATGTGTGGGGTGGATACCGTAATGGTAGACATATGCCATTAAACATTTGTCAAAACTCATGTAAATACAAGCAGTAAACCTTCTATGGACTTTAGTTGATAACAATGTATTGATACTGGTTCATCATTGAGTGGGGGAAAGAGGAGTCTGTAGGAAGTCCAGGTAAGATCTGCTCAATTTTCTATAAACTTAAAACTCTCTAAAAAAAGAAATCTATCAAAAACAAAGTAACACAAAACAATAGAAATCTGGAACTAGCAGTAATTAGGAACTAGTACCCTGTTCGGAGGAAAACACAGGCACTGTCTGAATATTTCTGGAAGTTACTCGTGGACAAGAACTTCATTTTCTGATCCTAGTCACCTATGTGATGCCAGTGCCTACCTGGCACATAATAGTCCTTAAAAGTCTGATCAATAAATAAATACACTGAACAAATGAATGAAAGGTAATTGCAGCGAAAGAGAATATAAACAAGTACAGTGTGGGCAGGGAAGGAAACTCTGGCAAGTTTGACCCATCATGAGGTGGTAGCTGTAGTATTTGAATTTATTGCTGTACACATAGGTGTTACAAAAATTCCCTCAGGAAGAATGATTTTTGAACCTTTATGCCTGGTTCCCAACTTGCCCTCTCCTTCCCCTCCGCCTCTCCCCACCCCCACTCAATAACTGGTTTTAGATGAAGAGGCTTCTGTTGTGGCAGTAGAGACCCCGGCTGTATCTAGAGTGTGAGCATCCAGCATTCATCTCCAGGCTAAACCCTGGAAGAACAAGCTCTCTCTGGCAGGGCTGGCACCCACACAGACGGGTTTCCATCCTTAGAGTCTCCAGGAGCAAATTCCTGGCAGCTTTTGTTTTCTATCACCAAGGTTTAGTAACACCAAGATCTGGTCTCAGAGAATCCTGAGTCATAAATAACCCATTAAGGAAACCCCCGGAAAAAAAAACAAAAAAACAAGGGACATTTTTGTTTATAAAATTTTTATTCTGCCAAACAAGAAACTACAATACCAGAGTATGTGGGTTCAGTGCTGGACACCTGGCAACCCAGGTTGTGAGGATTAAGTGTCCTACCCAGGGAAAGGTGCCAAGAGCAAGACACAGCCTGAACAGTGTCAGCTTCCTTTCAGCTTCCTGATTTCTGGTAAAAAGTGAGAAAGGAAAGATCATGCAGAAGAGAAGAAGTTGGTACAAACCACTTACTTTGGAAGTTTGGAATAAAAGAAAAGTGAACTATGAAGGTAGTTAGAAACAGCCAGACTAAACGATTTTTTTCTTTTTTAAGAAAGGGGATAACTGGGGCGCCTAGGTGGCTCAGTGGGTTAAAGCCTCTGCTTTCAGCTCAGGTCATGATCCCAGGGTCCT
The DNA here is from genome assembly GCF_022355385.1 of Mustela nigripes. Lineage (NCBI taxonomy): Eukaryota > Metazoa > Chordata > Mammalia > Carnivora > Mustelidae > Mustela > Mustela nigripes. Next base: position 28,546,144 of record NC_081566.1, on the reverse strand, counting down.
GGGATCAAGCCCCACATGGGGCTCCCTGCTCAGCAGGAAGCCTGCTTCCCCTCCTGCCTCTCTGCCTACTTGTGATCTCTGTCAAATAAATAAATAAAATCTTAAAAAAAAAAAAAAAGAAAAGGGATAACTAATAATAAGATTTGAAGATAAATGGAAACTAATAAACCCTGTATGACATATGAATTCTTAATTTATATACAAAAATGCTTTAAAAAGAAAATATTACTGTTACCTTGCACAAGGACTTAAAATCTCAATGGAATTATCATTAGAAAACATTCTAGAGGGGTCCCTGGGTGGCTCAGTTGGTTAAGTGTCTGCCTTCAGCTCAGGTCATGATGCCAGGGTCCTGGGATTGAGCCTGCATCAGGCTCCCTGCTCAGTGGTGAGTCTGCTTCCCCCTCTTCCTGTACCCCATCCCCATCTCGTGCTCTCTTTGTCCCTCTCAAGTAAATAAAAATCTTTAAAATAAAAAAATTTTCAAAAAGAAAACATTCTAGATATTTTAAACTCAAGTCTTTTCAGTGAGGCAGAGAACAATAATATCACAATCCAGTCTGTCAACACCTAAGGTAGGACCTGGCAGAGATGTCCTCTCTGAAAATTATAACCAAATATTATGTAAAGGTATGGGAAGATTCAGAGCTTAGGTGCTAATTCTGTCATTAGGATTGATGAACTGATTCAAGGAGCAAATTAAATGTTTACCCACTTCATTTTTGATTAGCAGTTAAACTAATTTAGCCCACCTGCTGTACACAAGCGCCGTCAAGGTAAGGCACAGGATTTGCAAGGAAGGAAAAATATTTCCCAAGGTGGGTTTTTTAAAATTATTTTTAAATTAGCATATAATGTATTATTTGCCCTAGGGGTGCAAGTCTGTGAATCATCAGGCTTACACACTTCACAGCACTTATCATAGCACATACCCTCCCCAATGTCCATAGCCCAACCACCCTCTCCATACCCCTCTCCCCTCTGCAACCATCAGTTTGTTTTGTGAGATTAAGAGTCTCTTACGATTTGTCTCCCTCTCAATCCCATCTTGTTTCATTTTTTCCTTCCCTACCCCCTAAACCGCCACTTTGCCTCTCAAAATCCTCATATCAGGGAGATCATATGATAGTTGTCTTTCTCTGACTGACTTATTTAGCTCAGCATAACACCCTCTAGTTCCATCCATATCATTGCAAATGCAAGATTTCATTTCTTTTGATGGCTGCATAGTATTCCATTGTGTATATACACCACATCCTCTTTATCCATTCATCTGTTGATGGACATCTTGGTTCTTTTCATAATTTGGCTACTGTGGACATTGCTGCTATATATATTTGGGTGCACATGCCCCTTCGGATCACTACATTTGTATCTTTAGGGTAAAGATGCAGGAGTGCAATTGCTGGGTCATAGGGCATGCCGCTCTATTTTCAACTTTTTGAGGAACCTCCATGCTGTTTTCCAGAGTGGCTGTACCAGCTTGCATTCCCACCAACAGTGTAGGAGGGTTCCTCTTTCTCCGCATCCTTGCCAGCATCTGTGTCATTTCCTGATTTGTTAATTTTAGCCATTCCGATAGGTGTGAGGTGGTATCTCATTGTAGTTTTGATTTGTATTTCCCTGACGCCGAGTGATGTGGAGCACTTTTTCATGTGTCCACGGTGGGTTTTAATGTGCCACTCTTATTTTAGCTAAAAGGTTGACATTAATTTATTCAAGCTTATCAATTATGTAACACAAAGAAATAATTTATTAATTTTGCGTTCATATACAGATTATAAGCAATTGTTTTCTTTACATGTGAATGTAAAAAAACAGCATCAGCATAAGAAGATTAAAAGTTTTCTATTCATCTTTTTTCATCAATTAGTAGATTAATGCTAAAATATAACCATTTTGATGCTAACAAAAATGAAAGCAGTTGTATTATCAATAATGAATGAAGCTGACAACTAGTTATTCCATATAGGATCACTAATTAACTATCGACATTTTCATGCAAGCCTAAAAAATGCCACATCTGAAATTTTTTAAAGTACTTAAAAATACCAAAACAGGTGGACATGTGAAGTGTCCAACTTGATTTCAGCTTAGGTCATGATCTCAGGGTTTTGAGATCAAACCCCTGCTTAAGATTCTCTCTTTCCAGCCGAGATGCCCTTCAACAGATGAACAGATAAAGAAGATATGGTCCATATATGCAATGGAATATTATGCCTCCATCAGAAAGGATGAATACCTAACTTTTATATCAACATGGACGGGACTGGAGGGGATTATGCTGAGTGAAATACGTCAAGCAGAGAGAGTCAATTATGGTATGGTTTCCTTACTTGTGGAGCATAAGGAATAACATGGAGCATATCTGAGCATTAGGAGAAGGAAAGGAAAAGTGAATTGGGAGAAATCGGAAGGGGAGAGGAAGCATGAGAGACTGTGCACTCTGAGAAACAAACTGAGGGTTTGGGAAGGGAAGGGGGTGGAGGGATGGGTGAGCCTGGTGGTGGGTATTGAGGAGGGCACAAATTGCATGGAGCACCAGGTGTGGTGCGTAAACAATGAATCTTGAAACATGGAAAAAATAAAATTTAAAAAATATAATAAAAATAATTTAAAAAATAAAAATGGGAAAAAATAAAGGCTATGGGAAAATCCTAATTTTCCCCATTGATTATTAAGAAGGCCTCCAATGGTTTTAACTTGCATGGTCATTTTTATGGTCCTGCACTGTGGTCTAAAAGGAGGTCTGCAGGGTGCCTGGGTGGCTCAGTCAGTTAAGTGCCTGCCTTGAGCTCAAGTCATGATCTCAGAGTCCAGGGATTGAACCCAGGACCAGGCTTTCTGCTCAGTGGCCAGTTTCTCCCTCTCTGATCTGCCTCAAATAAATAAAATCTTAAAAGAAAAAAATAAAAATAAAAAACAAAATGAGCTCTGTTTGTAAAATTAATGAATTAAATGTATCATTTCAGAATTCAGGAAAATAACAACAGAGTAAACCCAAAGATAGCAGAAAGAAGAAAATAAAGGTAAGAGTGCAGATTCATAAAACTGAAAGATACAATGGAGAGAACTGAAAAACTGGTTCATGACTAATCAGGAATAATCAAGGAAAATGTATGTGCTTACACACATCACCTACTCTAACTCTAAAGAGGAGAATAATGTCAATTAAAAAACTGTACTTTTTTTGAGTTCTCAAATATTTGAGCATAATAAGCGGCAACAGAGAGGCATCTTTCTGGTCTTCAAAACTTTAGAGTCCACAAGACACATGATCTCACTGCATTGTCAAAACAGTTCAGAGGTGTTGTCATCATCCCCTTTAGCATGCCAACTGGCTCACAGACATAAACATTGCCCAAAGTCAAACAAGTTGACAGCCGCACACTGAGGTGCTGGACAGCCTGCTATCTGCCAGGGTCTCAAGGGAAAATAAAATTTAGCCTGGCCTCCTTGTCCTAGGTCATAGGATCTTTCCTGTGCTTCAGTTGGGGAGGGAGGAAGCTCTATGATCCATGCTGACAATGACACCACCTACCATACTCTCTAGGGTTCACCAACTCTTATAACTCTTATTCTGTCTCGCTTGCCTAAGGGCACATAGTCAAGGACCCAATAGGTTGTCCACCAAGTGGAAGAAGGTGACCACCAAGTTACCCTTAGGGCTTATTAGCTGCATCAAGGAAACCCTGGGTTATTGCTCATCCTGCAAATCATGAAGGGAAAAATTCATCCATGAGGCTCCTGAGGATGAGAGGAGGCAATGAATGAAGTACATGACACATAGCAGGCCCGCACTTAATGAGATTTGAGTTTCTATATGAAGCACAGCAATACAAGTGCAGAAGCAGTCCAAGTAAGAGCCACATATGCTATATTATCTAACACACATTTTACATACATATAAAATTTCTCTGTAATTTCCATCCTTCCTAACCCTGTAACATAGCACCTGGCATTTATGGTCAGCACCCTAGTGAAATCACCACCCTTTCCCAAGGGACCAGTGAGCTCTCATCACCACAGCTGCCAGCCTCTCTTTGGCCACTGACACTCTGACATTCTGCTTCCTGCTCATCTCCCTCTAGAAAAGGGAGATCATGGGGTTTATGGGGTTCCCATGTTCTTTCTCTTTAATGGCCCCTTCTAGGCTGGTTGGCTCTTTTCCCCCTTTGCCTCAGTGAAGTATGGTATAGTGCAAAGAGAGAACTCAGATTCTAAGGTTGAACCACCTATTATCAACTGTGTGATCTAAGGCACACCCTTCCCTTCCAGGTTTCACCTACGAAGTCAGAGATAGTGAAAGTGCCTACACCCAAGTCAGGGGCGTTGGGCGGATGAGGTGAAATGACACCCACTGGGTGCTGCACCCTATGCCTGGCACAGTGAGCACCCTACGTCTGCTGTAAGACATGCTGTATATGAGCATCCTCAAGGGAAGAAAAGACCGGAAAAGAATATAGTGGTGACAAAGTACTTGTGTTAAAGTGGTAAAATTATAGGTGACTTTTTTCCTCTGGTCCCCCAGTATTTTTGTTTTGTTTTTGTAAAGTTTTTTTCCAGCGAGATAAGCACAACACCAGGCAAAGTGGGTGCAAGGCAAGATTTATTAAAAATGCTCTCCAGCAAAGTTTCAGGGCTCAGGAGAAGGGGAGCCAGGAAAGTTGTGCCGGGAGGAGGTGGGCACCCTCGGGGGAGGTTCCACGACTCTAGAAAGCAGAGTGGCGGAAGTCGCACCCAAGGCAGGGAGGAGGGGGCTTTTAAGGGGTCTCGAGGGGAGAGCTCAGGGGTCTTTTGGCAAGTTTCCCTTATTTGGATATTTCGCCTGCTCGTCGGGGTCCCATTGGTCCACTGGAGCCCAGGGCAGGGGTCTCAGATTCCTGCTTGTCAGGGTCCCATTGGTCCACGGGAGCCCGGGGCTGGAGGGTCTCAGATTCCTGCTTGGGCCTTTGTTCTCCTGTCGGAGCTCAGGTCTTGTGGCGGGAACTTTCGCCATCTTAAGTAGCCCTTCCTGCCAGCCCAACAGTTTTGTTTTTCAAGATTTTATTTATTTATTTGACAGAAAGAGAGATCACAAGTAGGCAGAGAGGCAGGCAGAGAGAGAGAGAGAGAGAGAGGAGGAAACAGGATCCCTGCTGAGCAGAGAGCCTGACGCTGGGCTAAATCCCAGGACCCTGAGATCATGACCTGATTAAAGCAGAGGCTTTAATCCACTGAGCCACCCAAGTGCCCTGTTCCCCCAGTTTTTAAAAATGAAACAAGGCTGTGAGATCACACAGACACATGAACAGAGAGGAAGAAGAGAGGAGGAAAGAAAGTAAAGTAGCAGAGGCAGAGAAAATGTACCTCAGAGTTCATGATTACAAGTCACCCAAAGGCTGAAAAGAAAAACAAAAGGGCAGAAAAACAGAAACTACCCCCCAAATCTAACTCTTCCTCTGCTTGGAGTCCCACTTCCCAAATAGGAACAGACTGCAAAAGATGGCTATAGTTTTCAGATGAAAAAGCAAGTGTCCAGGAAAAGCAACGATCATAATGTCTGAAGTATATACATGCTAGTGAAACCACACTCCATGTGGGAGAAAAACATAATCCCACTCAGAGACACAGAATGCCGGAAGCACTATGCAGTCTGAGGCACAGCTAAAGTAAGGACATTTGTTTAAGTCCTTCCCTTTCAATGAAAATTGCTGAAACAAGACCTTTGATATCTGTCCTCCTAAAAGCTATGTCCTCTCCCCCTCAGATGTATTCCTTGGCTAACAATGCTGAAGAATGCTCTCTGGCTGCAGGGTCATGAGACATGAGAGGATGTATATGCTGTAGCTGCGAGAGAAAGGTTTCCTCCTTTGTAAAGGACACAACTGAGAAAAAATTCCCCTTCCTGCTTTTGGATACAATGGGAAGAGACAGGATGTGATGCTTAAGACTAGCAATGGCAGCCATCTTGGCCCCAAGAGTTAGACTTGAGGATGAGAAGGAAGAGAGAAGGGACATAAGCCCTTAGTAATCATTACCTAACTAGGAATTTGTTACCCCTGGCCTTCTCATGTGGGTTAATGAACATCTTTTATGTGTAAGCCTCTAATAATTGAGTCCTTTTACTTTTAGGCAAAACCATCTTAAAGTAATTCACAAAGCATTTGGTGAGCTGTTGTGTTAAGAGGGATATCTAAATAAAAACACCCATAGCCAGGAATCAGAAATGGCATGGCTATAGCTCTGTCTTAATAGATGCCAATCCAAATGACAAGTATAAAATAAGCAAAAGGTGAATTACCTTTTTCCTCCAGCTTTTAGCTCCTTTCCCACCCTCCCTGACAAAGTGAGAAGAGAGACTAAAATGCTCAGTTCCTAATTCACACTCCTAATACACTTGGTCAGGTTTTCCAAGTAGAATCCTCACACCCCTCCCAAAGTACAAAAGTATCAGAATATAACAGAAATTCCATGTAGGGGCACCTGGGTGGCTCAGTGGGTTAAGCCTCTGCCTTTGGCTCAGGTGATCTCAGGGTCCTGGGATCGAGTCCCACATTAGGCTCTCTGCTCAGTGGGGAGCCAGCTTCTCCCCCTCTCTCTGCCTGCTGCTCTACCTGCTTGTGATCTCTCTGTCAAATAAATAAATAAAATCTTTTTTAAAAAAAGTTCATGTAAAAAAGTACATAAAATCAGAAAGGTTGTCCTACAGCAACATTAAAAAATATTTGAATTCAATATTAAAATGAAAACTACTCCTGTAATCTCAGTTTTAGAAAGGATAAGAATTCTTCAGCATCCCTTTCAATGCCTTCCTAAGCAAAATTTTTAACTGAAAAATTTAAAACTAGGATTTGTTGGGGATGGGGGTTGGGGGGGCAGCCACAAAGGTTTTTCAGAGACAATACTCTTCAGGAATGAATTGATTTGTGATCTTCACAATGAAATGCCCCTTCAGTCTTATCAGATGGGATTTACAATGTTTCATTATATTATGAATATCATCATCAAAAGTCAGTAATTAGACAATAAAATCTTCTTGAAAAATGAGAGAAACAGAATCTATGAAATCCGATTATTCTTTCATACATGGAATTTAAATAGACATATGGTAGTATTTTATCCTACAGTTTAAACAAAACAAAAAACCAGGCACGAGAAAACAAATTAAAACACTGGGCCTCCAGAAGCAAAGCTTGCTAGGGCGGCACTTTATTGTAAAATTGCTGCAGGTGAGCAGATAATTACTAACTAGACTACATGGTGACTATAAGCAAAAAGACAACTTGAAACAAAAATAAAACACAGAAGTTATTTCCACTCCCTCCAAACAGAACGCATATCCACATGAAAGAAATTTTGTCACTGCAACATAGTTTCCTCGTTGAAACTGAAATTTTCAGCCTGTGTTTGCAACAACATGGTTGCTGTGGAAATAGCTGATTCAACATTATGAATTCAAAGCTGAAAAAAGGTGTGGAACAGAAATCTTCAACAGTGGCAAGAACCATAAAACATTAAAAAGGCACACTAAATGATGGTGAATCAGAGCACCATATGGTTTAATGTAGGGGTCATACATTTTCCCGTGGCACCTGACACAAATAGGATGCTTCTTTTCAATTTAATCCTATTTTTGGAAATCTCTAATCATCTCCATCATCCCAGTAAGTTTTACTACCTACTTCTGTCTACACAAAGCAGCGTGTATTTTATTAAACGGATTCTTCTGAGGACAGAATTTCTAGAGTCCATACCTTGCCAAAACATGCACAAGTGACGGCACCAAAAGAACACGAGTCAGGGCTTTGAAAAATTTCTGCATGTAACTATTCTAGTCTATTAAATAGAGAAGTGTGGACGTACTCATCACATGACATCACTTCAGACTTAGGTTTCAAGACTCTTTACAAACTCCTCAAGAACCGAAGTTGTCAGAGAATGTTCCTGAGCCCCAGTTCCACTTCACATTCTGCAGCCCAGCCCCCACCCCCAACCCTGTTATCACACCTTCAATCTGTTCCTCCACTTCTATGGGCCAGGTAAGAGCTCTCCAAGCAATCTTGAAAACCCTTAAGGCACTTTATATAGAAATGATGTGAGTTATCTGAATCCTAAATGTATATGTTCCCTACAACTCCCACTCCCACCTCCAGCTTCCCTTTCTGCTTTTTAATTGGAGAAACACTTTTCTTTACATACACACACTTTTCCACTATTTTCCTCTGGTTCTGAACATTTCAAATTATGGCAAACATTTTGAAGCCAGAAATCTTACCTCTTGTAAAATAAAACATACTCATTTAAAATAAAACATATTCATTCTTTATTTAAGATTTAAAAATGATGGTTAGGTGTGGGGCTATTAGAAAAGGAAAAACAGCGACTTTTCCACCTTTAGCAGAGGGCACAGTGAACAGACTCTGTAAACAGAAACCAAGGTTCCCTTGGTGGCTGGAAGTGCTAAGGGTATGGCAGCCTTCTGAGTGTGCACTGGAGATCAATTCACATCAGCAAACCCGGCAAAATCACAACTGAGAGCAACTGTGGAAGCAGCGAGAGCCAAGAGCAGGACGTAAAGGAGTCTGACTTTGTGCTAGGTGAGTCACAGGAAACACTTCTGCCACAGTCAGGAGGCCTACCATGCCCATCTCCTTAAGTATGTAGGTCAAAGCTCCCTGGGCTTCATGCTCTAGGGATCCAAGGGGAAGGGCTAGGGCCCTAAGTTTAGAGGCAGATGCCCAATTCTTAGGGAACAGGGAAGCCAGCCACTGGCCTTGGCCTGCCCTCTAACTAAGCCTCCACTTTCAACAGACCACAGCAAACTCAATCATCCTAGAAGTGAACACACTGGAGTACTGGGCTAGCTCTTCTTACTATTCTGGATTTGGGCCACTTCCTATGTTCTTACAAGGGCTCACAGGAGGAAAGACCCTGGAACCAGCTTAACTTGTGTTTGTATATAATGGATGGTCAGCTCATCCAGCTCTGTCAACACAGGGGACCCGGTGGCAATCTCACCAATTTTGGCCACTCCATCATAGTAGGCTTTTCCCACAAGGATCATAGCTAGACAAGGAAGGTAACACAAAAAAATCATCACTTAGACAAAGGAAAGAGGAAGTGCCATGGAGGTTTGCTTCCAAATACATCTCAGTTCCTTCAGGCTGCGGGAAGGTTTGGGCTGTGCCAAGGATGGCTTTCAGAAGGCAGGACTGGTGCTTAATAGCTGTGCCAGGGACAGAGGTCCCTCCATTGCACTTCCAGAGGCCCCCACTTAGTGAAAAACCCTATAGGATCCTCACCTTAGACCAGACCTGGGGAACCTTAACAGCAGGCTCTGGAAGTCCAGAAAAGATCCTGCCTTCATCACGATGCCAGTTCCAGAGTGGATGTGTTTTCAACATCAAATTAGGGCTGCAAACACATCCACTCCAGCAAGAAATCTTTCCTCAGCTAGTTATTCTACAGCTCTACAGGTCTGCAACATTATTAGTTAGAAGAACATTTGTATGGGATGCCCCAGGAACCTGGTCTTTCAATGGCTTTTACCTGGGTGGCTCAGTCATTAAGCCTCTGCCTTCGGCTCACATCATGATCCCAGGGTCCTGGGATTGAGCCCTATACCAGGCTCCTTGCTCACTGGGGAGCCTGCTTTTCCCCTGCCTGCCGTTCCCCCTACCTGTGCTTGCTCTCTGTCTCTGTGTCTCTCTCCCTCTCTCTTGCTTGTTCTGTGTCAAATAAATAAAATATCAAAAAAAAAAAAAGAAAGAAAGAAAGAAAGAAGGAAAGAAAAAGGTATTCTGAGCCACAACCAATAATACATTTGTTGTCGGGGGGCGGGGGGAGATCTATGATATTTGAAATACATTATCATTCTAGAAACACAACAGAATAACCTGAAAAGTAACTGAAGGTTCTATCCTCCCCCCACCACCTTTTTGTCAGAGAGAAGGGAAACTTTCATTGCTGTAAAAATCAGATTCTAATCATCTTAAAATAGTATCTCTCCTTCCAAATTGATTCTGATGACTAAATTTTTTTTAATATTTTTTTTTTGACAGACAGAGACCACAAGTAGGCAGAGAGGCAGGCAGAGAGAGAGAGGAGGAAGCAGGCTCCCCACCGAGCAGAGAGCCTGATGCGGGGCTCGATCCCAGGACCCTGGGACCATGACCCGAGCCGAAGGCAGAGGCTTTAACCCACTGAGTCACCCGGGAGCCCCCTGATGACTAAATTTTAAAGTACAAAAATCTGTTTTTCATTTTTCTTTTCCTTTCTTTTTCTTTGGGGAGGGGAATTGGGGGCAAGAGAGACCTGGGTTTGAATTCTACCTTACTTATAAAGGTAGCTATCCTTTCTGAAACAAAGGACAGTCATCAAGAAAATGTCTTAATAGCATGAGCACTGAACAAACAAATGAAAGTTATTAATATAGATTCCTTCTTTCACTTTACAACAACCAGGCTTTTCAAAAAGACCTAGCTTATTTAGAGTGATTTTGAAGAGAATTTACTTCAAAGACTGACTTTGAAGAATACAGAATTTTGGAGCTAAAAGAGCACTTAGGAATCTCTAAGATTCCTTTCCTTTTACTGTGAAGAAAACCACAGGCCATTCCAATGGCTTTGCCCCAATTTTATAATGGATATTGTTTTAAAATGGTGAATTAAAAAGGCATTTCAAGTCTAAAAGGGGGAGTTACAGAACAAATTATGTACAAGTCCAGCTGAAGATATTACTAGCCAAAAAAGTAGTATTTTCATGGTAAATTCATCCATTTTAGCATTTCTTGTTGAATTAAAAAGTTATAAAAGTTGTATTTTTTACTGTATGTGTACAAGTTTAACATCTGTAATGCTCTATTATACAGTTATTTCATAAGTTTGAGAATAACCTTAAAGTATAATTGCAGAAAAAGAATGACAAGTAGCATTTATGTGGACTTTCCACACCATTACCTAAGGTCATCTATCCAAGAATATGAAGATGTTGGTCAGAGGTATTTCACCCTGTTTCATGAAGGAGAGTGGAGTGGAAATATGCTGGGACATGCCCAAGGTCAGTGGCAACTCAGAGGGAGTGCATTAAACTCCAGCTAAGGTATAATCTTCTCAGTTCTAAATTATAGTGCTTTCTGACTCTCTGGTCTCAGCTAGAATGGAAAAAGAGAGGACTCCACCTAAAAACAAGGTTGGTATCCAATAAACTGTCAAGCTAATACATGCAATATTTTAGTATGAAGATTTTATATTTTAAGATACAGATAAAGCTGAAAAGCAGTGGAAGAATGGCATGAAGGTTTACACAGCATAGAAACAAAATTTTTGGTTTGCATTCACACATTATTTTAAAATTTTTCATTAACTGATGACTTATGTTTAAAACTAACTTCAGAATGGCAGAGGGTGCCTGGGTGGCTCAGTGGGTTAAACCCTCTGGCTTTGGCTGGGGTCATGATCCCTGGGTCCTAGGATCGAGCCTCGCATCGGGCTGACTGTCAAATAAATAAATAAGGTCTTTTTTTTTAAAGATCTTATTTATTTATTTGACAGTCAGAGATCACAAGCAGGCAGAGAGGCAGGCAGAAAGAGAGGGGGAAGCAGGCATCCCACTGAGCAGAGAGCCTGATGTGGGGCTCGATCCCAGGACCCGGGATCATGACCCCAGCCGAAAGCAGAGGCTTTAACCCACTGAGCCACCCAGGTGCCCCTAAATAAATAAAATCTTAAAAAAAAAAAAAAAAAACCCTAACTTCAGAATGGCAAAATATACTTGCTTTTACATAAAGTAGAGCTAACTTTAAAAACTATATAATTTATCCAGAACTTAATAAAGAATCAAACAATATTCTCATAATTTTGCCATCCCTGCTTTGTGAATAAGAGAGTTTCTATCACTTATTGTTTTAAGGAAACAAAGCATATTTGTTCTATTTTAGTGGTTGACCAACTAATTTACCAATCTAATCTATATACTTCTACCAGATAATTTTCCCTTAAGATATGATTTCATTAGGCTACAATTCTGCTCAAAAACTTGTAATGGCCTCTACTGCCCAAAGTGTAAGCCCATATGTCATAGAGTTCATGGTAGATTTGTACAGTAATGGCCTTCAATAAACCACACCTCCCAGAATTCCCAACCTTTGTAGTTGCGATACATCGATGGGTGGCTTGGTCATCTGACTTGCCTTGGCCAATGGAATGCCAGCAAGCATAATCCCCACAGAGGTCTGCCCTCTTGCAACAGCCTGCTATGTTCCCAGGAGGGAGGGAAGGAAGGAGCCCAGAGCCCTGGCTGACTGCAGCTGCAGGATTGAGCCCCTGGGGGCTAGAGAACTGCACTGTCTTTACAGGACCTTGAGAAATAATAAACTATTGTCTTGGGCCACCAAGTTTAGGGACCCTTGATAAGGTGACAATAGGTAACAGATGCTGAATTCAAATGCATTAATAACCTGACCCTACTCCACCTTGTATTTTACTATTCCCCAACAGCTTCCCACCCATGCCAGTGTGGGTCTCAGATCTTGGCTTGGGTGCTGTCTTTTCTGCCTGAAACCTAACATCTGTCAGTTAGCACAGCTCCTACAACGCCTCCTGCCTGCTCTGTTCCCCACCAGCCTTCACTACTCAAATTCCTGTGATGCTGCTCTTTCCATGCTCTTTGTTAGCTTCACATGTTGTCCTGATTTATGACCCAAGTGTCAAATGCACATCTGGCATCCTAAACTATGCTACAAATTCTTACCAAGGACTTTACAAATTCTTCTTGATTTCTTAATGGCTTCAGTTAAAGAACAGATGGCCTGCAAAAAAAAAAAAACTGGAAATACTTTAAAAGTGCAGAATAGTCCCTTTAGGGAGAAGCCTTGTTAGCAAGAGACTAAACTGCTGGCAGGTCACTGAGTCACTTTATAAAACTCTGCCTCAGACAGGTAGCAAGTCCCAGAAACCAACCAACCAACCAACCAACCAACCAACCACTAGGGGTCATAGTGATTTCCTTCACATGGGCATCTAAGGCAATGACTTTGTGGCCTTGTGACTAAGCAGTCATCAAGGGAGAGTCAGCTGTGCAAGAATTCTAAAACAAGTCTCCTTCCTGCTCTTTGAAGGGGTTAGGGGTTACCTTCAGAAGTCACTGACACTGCTTGGGGGATGAGGGAGGATTTCTGAGTGCTGCAAATGTCTGGCAAACAGCACAGAGATGCAGAAGAAAATAAATATGCACTTTACTTTTCCATGACTATGACAACTGGACACCTGTCATCCAAAGGCTAACTACCATACCGCCTTTTCCTGGGGCATGCTTGTGCTGAGGGTGTGTAAGTTCATGGGTTTATTCTCAAAATCTCAAGAGGGAGCAGCCAAAGGTGGGCCAAGGTAAAAGGGAGAAACAAGCTATACATAAAAGACACATAACCTGATCTGAAGTTTTCAAATCTAAAACTGTTATAAACTAAATTTTCTACTTACTTGGTGGTCTTAGTGTGTTATAGGGTGAAATTGGGGTCTGAACATTTGGGGGATGACACTTATTACATAAGAAGAATTATTTTGACCATGTTAGAATTTGATGATTTGGCATCCCAAGTTTTTAAGGTGATCATTCACCTTTTAGTAGGGAAATGCATGTCTAGATACAGGTCAGCTTTAAAAAAAAAAAAGTCTTGAAACTAGTGAACAAGTCTGGTTCACACAGAGAGACAAAAGCAAATGCTTGAATTCATTTTACAGAAAACGCATGGGTGGTTCAGTGGTAGAATTCTTGCCTGCCATTTTACAGAAAACACTCATCTTGAAATGAGATCTAAGTTCAACCTTTAATTTAGATGTTTTTCCATTGAGGCTAAAAACTTGCTCATATCACTATCAAAAGTTATAGACCCAAAGGCAAGAAATTCTTCTTTATAAAGAGAACAATTCCTCTGCTACAAGATAACTAACAAATATTTTAAATACACATTTCATATGTTATTAATTCACAAGGAATTTGTTTTGCACAGTGGGAAAACATATTGACAGCAATGACATAAAATACTGAGTCACATCAATAACCATGATCTGATTATTAAATGTATCACTTATAACAGTCTATGATTCCATTTATTCATTTCAAATACACTAATACCCTATCATTGCAAACTTCCATAGAATTAAATAATTTCAACCAACTTAAAGATCTTTAAAAAATTCACTATTAAGCACTATATTTAGTGCACTATATTTATAAATTTAGAAAAGAGACTTACCATTAACAGCTTTTTCATAATTTTTTCCTAGGTTTATTAAATTTCATAGCCCAGGATTGAACCGTTCCATAACATTCTGACAAATAAACAAAACAAACTAATAAAGTAAGCAAACAGTAGATCAAATAATCTTTAGATTTGGTCACTACATAACCTGGGATACCTGTGTATGCTTGCCAGTATAGTCTACGAAGCCATGAACACTTATTTCAAATAATAGAGAGCACATACTTCCTTAAGGATGGAACAGGGTCCTTGCACCAGTAAGGCATGTGTAACCCTACTAGTTTTCTATTGCCCAAGGGCTGCCTAGAACCTACTGTAAGTGGAGCAAGTGGCGATATGCATACCTACAAAGCACACCCCACAGGGGCTATGGGGCCAGAAGCTGATGCTCCCTTTGGGGTTTAAGTAGGTTAATGGTTGTCAGACTAAGGTTAAAAACAGGTGCACATGATTGGAACATAATTATATGAGCAATGTCTTGGTTATCAATTGAACAGAAATTTCTAAGAGATCTTGTTTATTCATTAAGTACTCATGTAGTAACCATCAAGTGGTAGGTCCTATGCACATAGTAGATGGGAAGGCATCCTTCCCTATCATGGATTTCCTTCCTTCCTTTCCTTCCCTTCCTTCCCTATCATGGATTTCATGATGCCATAGCATGGAAATGTTATGGTTTTCATTTTTAAAAGTGTCATTCCTGTAGCAATAGAAAGTCATAAGCATAGAAACAAATGCTATGATAACTACTGAGACAGGCAATTATTTAGACTGTTGACCTAAATTTAAAATACCCTAAAACGAAGTAGAGACAATAGATCATTCCTACGGGGCTCTGACTTCTTGACTCAGAACACATGGTGACTGAATGTATCTACAAATATATTCCACCTACGAATAATGAGCTTCACAGTATTAATCATTCCAGACAGACCATTCAAGTCTCCTTACTCTCCCCCTCAAAATGTGAACCTTATTTGTAGAGGACCAAGCAATAAAAAGAATGAAAAATAACCAACATGCAAAGAGGCAGATACTTGATATACATGCTCTGCTGGATAAAAAGTTTCTCCTTTATAAAACAGTACAGAAAGAATAACCTTTATTTTATCAAACAGTGATAAAGGCTTATCATGAAAAACAATCCCTCAAACCTGAACTTACACCCAAGAGCACTTTCAACTAAGCTGTTATTCTTGTACTTATTTCCATAGTTTGGAATAATATTCTTGATTTTTCAATTTTGGAAAACAACCACTGGCTTTCTACTATAGTACATGAGGGCTCTGCTCTCCAAACCACCCCACTTTCCCTACTTCAATCCTTCTTATATAATTAAATGGCAATTTCCTAGTAATTCGATAGTGTTTATTAGGACTTTGTAAATGCCCATCATACAATGCAAGGAATATACTAAGGATTATGTTTCCTTTCTTGATACAGTCTCTCTTTCTCCTGGGATTAACAATCATCTCATCCCCCCTCCTCCCAGCTTAGTTTTCCATGAATCCACCTTAAATTTTTCCACATGCTCTATCACATCTAACAGAAGTCTATCAGTATTTTTCAAATGCACAAAGTTGTCAGCTAATCTTCCATTCCATTTTCTCCCAGAACTTCCTCCAAGGACTCTCCGTCCTCTTGCTCAGTCTGGCCTGACTGTCCCTGCCATGCTGTTACCCTTGCATGTCCCTTTCTGATCCCCTGTGTTAGAACTTTCATTAACTGGACTCCACACCTTCCTCTTTCTTCATTTAATCCTATTTGCTGGAGATCATTTTCCAAGAGCAACCTAAGAAATGATGCCTAAGAGGTAAGTCTGAGTCCCCATGTGTCTGAAATTATCTTTACCTTGACATTTGGTTGATATTTTGCTGGGTAGAGTATTACAGAGCTCAAGTGGATTCTCCCTTAGAATTTTAAAGATACTGTTCCACTATTTTTAACTTCCGGTTTTGCTACTGAGAAGTCAGCTGTCATTTCTTCTTCCTTTGTATAGAACTTTGGTAGGAGGATGCTTATTTCTGGAAGCTCTGTATACTACGTAATGGTCTACCTCTGTGTGGGACTTTTTTCTTTTATTTTACTGGGCACTTGATTCACCCCTCCCATATACAAAATTACATCCTTTAGGTCTGAAAAATGTTCCCATTTTGTTTCCTATCTCTCCCAACTTTCTGAAATTCTGACCAGTATTTTACACATCCTGATTTCTTCTCTAATCATTTTAACTTTTTTCTCTGGTTTTCCACTTTTTATTTCCCCATTTCTGACAGATAACAACTTCACATTCTAAACTCTTTTATTATGTTATTTTATTTTTAAAGATTTATTTATTTTGGAGAGAGGGAGGGAGGGAGGGCGCCCAAGAGCAGGGAGGGGCAGAGGGAAGAGAGACAGAATCTTGAGCTGAGTCCCCACTAGGGCTCTTTCAGAGACTTCAGTTATCCTCCTGCATCCCTCTTCCTGTCTCTCTTCAGGATTTATCTGAGAGAGCACAAGTGAGTGAGCATGAGAGCAGGGGGAGGGGCAGAAGTAAAGAAACTTCAAGCAGACTCCCTCACTGAGTGCAGAGCCCAGCACAGGGCTCAACCCCATGACCCATGAGATCATGACCTGAGCTGAAACCCAGAGCTGGATGCTTAACCAAGTCAACGAGAGTTGGACACTTAACCAAGTCAACCAGGCACCCCTGGTTATTCCTTTTTAAAAGCATCGCATTCTCGTTTTCTGAATGTAATTTTGTCTCTAATTTGAATCGACTGAAAGTAATATTTGTTATTTTCTTCCAGTTCCCCATGTTATCTCCTGATTATTTCTTTTCATTGTTTGGTATCCATCTGTCTTTTATGTTGGAGACTTTCATCAAATATCTAACGAAACGTGATCACCAGTTCGGATTTAAGAGTAAACCCCTAGAGGAGCGCCTAAGTGGCTCAGTAGGTTAAAGCCTCTGCCTTCAGCTCAGGTAATGATCCCAGGGTCCTGGGATTGAGCCCCACATCGGGCTCTCTGCTCAGCAGGGAGCCTGCTTCCTCCTCTCTCTCTCCCTGCCTCTCTGCCTACTTGTGATCTGTCTGTCAAATAAATAAATAAAATCTTAAAAAAAAAAAAAAGAAAAGAATAAAGCCCTAGAATGGTGGTTTGAAGCTTGTGGGTGTGGGTCTATACACAGTGTGGTTGTTGACTAGCAGGCTTCATTTGGAGTGACTGGACAAGTCAGCTATAGAGAAACTGACCCTGTGACAGTAACCAGGGTACACAGAGTCTCTTCAGAGAAATTTCTCATTTTCTATTAAGGGTAGGGGAAGAGGCAATCACCAGGTGGCCAGCTTTCCCCATCACAAAAGGGGGGTGGGTTGGGAATTCCACAGTTTAGTGACCTGATTTTTACTGAATTCCTCTGCTCTCTGCTCCAGGGTTTCTTTCCTCCTGGTGTTTTCACATGGAGAACTCCTCTGATTCAATATATCCTAAGATTAAATCTCCAGTCTGCCATGCAGAGTGAGCTGCTGGTAGTACTGGTGACTGGGGTAGGAAAGGGAAACTAGCAGTTTAACCAACCTGTGTAACTCTCTGTAACCTCCTCTCTCTCTGCCTGCTTCTCTGTGATCTCCGTCTGTCAAATAAATAAATAAAATCATTTTTTAAATTTTTATTTATTTATTTACTTGACAGAGAGATCACAAGCAGGCAGGGAGGCAGGCAGGGGGCAGGGGGAGCAGGCTCCCTGCTAAGCAGAGAACCCGATCCAGAGCTTGATCTCAGGACCATGGGATCACGACCTCAGCTGAAGGCAGAGGCTTAACCCACTGAGCCACCCAGGCGCCTCCAAAATCCAAGTTTTTCAGCTTGAAAATTCAACATATACTTCAATTCCTTATTATTTAGCTTTAGCTACGGAAATTTTTCACCCAGGAACTCTGGCCCCTTTGAACAGTGGAAAATCCACTTCTACCCTGGCTCTTGCCATTAATCTAGTAATTTTAGCTTAAGTACATGTATTTTTTTTTTAAAGATTTTATTTATTTATTTGTGAGAAAGAGCGAAAGAGTGAGCACAGGCAGATGGAATGGCAAGCAGAGGCAGAGGGAGAAGCAGGCTTCCCCGCCAAGCAAGGAGCCCGATATGGGACTCCATCCCAAGACGCTGGGATTATGACCTGAGCCAAACGCAGCCACTTAACCAACTGAGCCACCCAGGTGTCCTAGTACATGTATTTTTAATCCTAGGAACAAAAAAGCAGTACTGCCTTTGTATTCCACAATCTGCAGTTTTATAAGTAGCAGTGGCTATCTTTGTCAATTGAATAGGTCTCTCTCTCTCTCTCTCTCTCTCTTTTTTTTTTTTTGGAGAGTGCAGCTATTGGGTCAAAGATCATATGCTTTGTTAAGGCTTGTTGAGACCCAAATTTTTTATATAGCCTAGGATTTTGAGAAACTCACTAGTAATAATGAACAAATCCATTTTTATGTAGGTTTGGCACTAAGAATAAAAGGTTCAAGATACAAAGTACAAAAACAAAATAAATTATAAAAGGTATTAATGGTCCAAGAAACACTATTTTGTTATAATCAGTAACAAAAGCTTAGTATGTATTTTACCTGTTAATGCCTGGCAAGGAGGATAATTTGCCAAATCAGTTTCAACCAGAATGAGTTTCATTTCCATTCAGAGAGCAATATGGGTAGTCTAAACTAAAATAACTGATGATATCACTGTACTACTTGTGCTGAGTCTCATATGAAGAAGAGTTGGTTCTGGGATAAAAGCTCAGTGCGGGTGAAGGGGAGAAACTCAATCAGCGAGATTAGAAAATTAATCTAAATAAAATGTTGAGGAACAGACCATTCAGAACCTAGAAAGCACTTCCTACTAGATTTCTAGCTGGTCCATTTATCTCATGCTTTTTCCTCTGCCTCCTGCAGACCAACACATTATAATTTTAAACATAATTATACAATCTCAGGATGGCTTTAATTTCCTCACCATTTATATTTTTTCTTTCATTTTTGAAAAATTATTACCTTCACCAGTATGAAACTATAGACTATGAAGCATAAATTAATACAATTATGACTAGCCAGATAATTAAAGTGAACTGAATTTAAACTTCTAAGAATTGGTTTCTTTACATTCCTTTTCTCAATTTTGTATAAGACCAAGGACAAATTATTTGATACTCCTCATTTGAAAAATGCGGGTAATATTTACACTGGAATAAGCTTTTAAAAGTTATTTAAGAATCTCTAGTAGAGTTTTATATTTTTCATACCCATCTCAAATGGCGAGCACAAGCCAAGTAAAGGAAAGCAAGACAACAGAGACGTTTTGTTTGAAGTATTAAGTTACAGAAGAAATATTCAAGCATCAAATTTATAAAACACAAAAATGCTTATCAGTCAAATGTGAATAGTGTTTTGGTTCTCCTTCAATCTGTATTACCTACCTACACTACTAGCTACCAACTTGCAGTACTTGCAGTATTTATCAACTGGTATTATCTATCATTTTTAACCCACCATCCCAGTAGTAATGGGATGAAAAAAAATCACATAAACACCTCGCTAAACTTCAATCTTCTCTATAAAATGTAAATAATGATCATTGGATCTCATGAGGAGTATAAAGATTCAATGAGATAATAAGTATTTATGAACACTGATGTGCTCTTCCAAGCACTTGACAGTACACACTGAATCAACTGTAATAATTGATATTCCAAGACAAAAGTCTAAAATATTAGTCAACTCTTCAAACAGATGAACATTTCCATTTCCACAGATGTCTCCAGATACCTTACTTCCTGTCTGTACCATGAAAGTAAATGATACTGGCTATTCTACCTTGAAGTATCACATCAGGATGAGAGAAACCATGAATACAAAAACCTCTAGAAAAGTATGGGATACAAAGGAAATATAAAGTGTTATTTCTTTTACTCAGAACATTTTATTCCTTTTCTCCCTATAGGATACATTTGATGTTTATGGTGTACCACTATTTTTCAGGCTCTATGCCTAGCGTTTTACATGGGCTGTCTCATTAGATCCTAACAACATGATTACTATTATCTTCATTTTATGGATGAGACACCAAAGCTTTGAGATGCTAACTTTAAAAATCTTGCTGAATCAGGTCCCACAGGTCATGCCCAGGCAGCCTCCCTGCTAATCTTTGCACTCACCCCTCAGGACTCAATACAATTCCTCGAACTAGATTGTTGGATCAAGTGAACTGAAAATGCTTGTATGACAGAGCACTATTCTAGTGTGAGAAATTATGGGAGTCTCTACAATATTTTCTTTTTAGACGATTTCTTGTAATAGTCCTCCTGACTTTTTATGAATAACATCTTCTAATGGCAGCACAATATTGACCAATTCTACCCAAGCAAACAAATATTTGGCATTCTTCTTCTATTTCCCTTAAAAAAAAAAAAAAAAAGTAAAGAGGATTCCTCAACTGCCTGTGGCCTCATAGGAATAAGGGTCAATACTACCATACTGATTTCCTTCAGCATCAAGGAATTACAACACTTCAGAAAGACATTACCAAACCACAGGATGCTCTAACCACCCCAGTCGATTCTCCCTAGGGAGCCATCAATTAAGAAGCTGTTCATTTTCTAACTCCTATTTTATACTCTTATATGTACATGTATTTAGTCATGAATGACACATAATTTTCCTTTGTACATTTTAATAAATGGTATCATAATACATTTCAGCCACATTTTTTTAAATTCAGTGTTATGTTCCTGAGACCTGTCCACCTTGTTATATATAGACTAGTCTGTTTCTCTTTAACCTCTGTATGGTATCCCATTGTGACGGCTAGTGTTAGGAGTCTGCACGACAGGGGTATGGTACTCAGTCACTCAATTAGATACTAACGTAGGTGTTGCTGTGAAGGAATGCTACAGATGTGGTTAACATCTACAACCAGTTTACTTTAAGCATTATCCTCAATAATCTGGGTAGGCTTCATTTAATCAGCCAAAAAGCCTTTAGAGTAAAACTAAGGTTTTCCCAAGGAAGATGACATTCTGCCTGTGGACCGCAGTATAAGCTTCTAGCCTGCCAACCTGCCTACAGATTTCAGACTTCCCAGCCTTCACAATCAAGTAAGCCAATTTCTTCACTTCCTCTGAGTGGCATTTAGATGGTTTACAAGTTCTGGCTAATATGAAGTATGGAGCAAGGGACTATACATGTCTCCTTGTACACAGGTATGAAGAAATTACCTAAACAAAGAATTGCTGAAGCACAGGGTTTGTGACAGATTTTTCAATTTTGTTAATACCACCAGACAGGTGTACCTGAGTGGCTCAGTAGGTTAAGCATCTGCCTTCAGCTCAGGTCATGATCCTTGGGTCCCAGGATCGAGCCCTGCATGGGACTCCCTGCTCAGTGGGAAGTCTGCTTCTCCCTCTCCCTCTGCCCCCCTTCCCATGCACACTTGACTCTCACTCTCCCTCACTTGCTCACTCCCTCTCAAATAAACAAAACCTTAAAAAAAAAAAAATATACCGCCAAATACTTTGGAGAAAGCGGCTGCAACATGTGCTCCTACTACAACCACTGTATGAAAGTACTATGCTACCACACTTGAACCAATACTCGTCATAAGTGGAAAACAGTACCTGTTGTAAAATAAACCTTCACTGTCTCCCCTGTCAGCATTAAAAAAGTACACATGACTGGAAATATCTAAGTAGGAGAGGAGAAATGATGAAAGGTAGTTTACCGTATATTACAATGATTTTAGTCTCAACTATCTGTCATAGATTAAGGTTATCAGAGATTATTATCCTTAACAGTAGGATAGGGCACCAAAAGCCTGGATACTTCCCGTAATGAACCAGGTTTGGATTCTGGCCACTCTGTCCCCTGCCTCCAATCATTGTGCTCCAAGGCACAATGGCCTCTGGGCTGTTCTCAGAACAGGTCAAACCCATTCTCACCACAGGGATTTTGTACTTATTCTCCTTCTGCCTGAAGACTCTCTTCCTGGATACCCACCCACCAGTCTCAGCACCAAACCTCTGAGACACTTTGTTCTGCTTGCCTCCTAATGTCCGGTAGCACCTCCAGCCTTCCCTTCTCTCCAGCTCTGTGCTTCTCTTACTTCAAAAGGCTGCTCGCTACCTCACAGGATACAACACATCAGTTTACTGCTGCCTTTGTAGGAACTGCATATAAAAGGCCAAGGACAACCTGTACCATCAAAGATGTGCCTTGATCATTTAATGTACTCAGCAGCAGCAGCAGTTTTCGAGTACTGTTGTTCTTTAAGACACATATGTGCTCATGGACGAATCGGCTGCATGATGTGCCCCCAGCTCATTGGAACCTACTCAACAGACACAGTGACCCAGGAGGCCAGTTAGCTACGAAAATCAGGCGTGAGGTGATCCACCGCTTGCAACTTCATTACCTCAAAGTAACAGCTCCAACAGAGGGTCAAAACAGAGCTCCAACAGAGCTGTAAGGCTCTGCCCTATAACTACAAGTCATAATTAACTTCCAAAATCTGAAAATGTCAGTGTTTTCCTTTTAGGGAATAGGAATAGGAATAGGAAGGAATTTTGCCTTCCTAATCCTATGTTTCTCCAAGTTGATTTTTAAATTACTTTTTAAGTATCAAACAGTAATGTGGCCCTTAAAAAAGTACCTTATTGGGCACAATATACCTGAGTGGCTTGGTAGGTTAAGCATCTGCCTTTGGCTCAGGTCATGATCCCAGAGTCCTGGGATCGAGTCCCACATCAGGCTCCCTGCTCAGTGGGTAGCCTGTTTCTCCCTCTCCTCCCTGCTCCTGTCCTCTCTCGTTATCTCTGTCTCTCTCCAATAAATAAAAAGTCTTAAAAAAAAAAAAAAAGTACCTTGTTAGGGGCACTTGGGTGGCTTAGTCAGCTAAGCAACTGGCTCTTGGTTTGGGCTCAGGTCATAATCTCAGGATCCTGGGATCAGCCCCCACGTCAGGTTTGGTGCTCAGTGCAAACTCTGCTCGTCCCTCTCCCTCTGCTCCTCCCCACCCCCCAAAATAAAAAAATAAAATCTTAAAAAAAAAAAAAATCACCTTGTTAGAAATACCTCAAATGTCCACCAACTGGTGAACAGATGAACATGGTACAACCATAAGTGATTATTCAGCCATAAAAAGGAATAAAGTGTCAATACACACAACACAGATGAACACCATGCTAAGTGAAAGAGTCACAAAAGACCACACATGATTCAATTTATATGAAATACCTAGTAAGACAGAAATATATTAGAGGTTGCCTGGGGCTTAGAATGAGAATGAGGAATGATGGCAACGGTCACAAAGGACTTTTTGGCATGATGAAAATGTTATAAAACTGGATTGTGGAGATGGTTACACAATTCTGTAAATTTATTGAAACAAATCATGGAATTGTACACTTAAAAGTAGCGAATTTTTTTTACTGAATTATACCTCAATTAAGTTGTGTGTTTGGTAGTTGTTGTTTTTTTTTTTAAAGGAAAAAAACAGCTATAACAAAAGCCCTTGACTCTTAACGTTCCAGGCTGCTAAGGGCTCAGGCTTTAAACCCTTAATGCTATTGAATGCCGCAAAGTTATGTGTCTTTGTTCATTCCTTGGTTGTTCCCAACTAGCCTGCCCACGGAGAGCCAGGTGTACTGAGATGCAGGTCATGCACTGTGCTTTGTGAACGCTGGCCCAGCACCATCCAGAAAAGTGCTACTGGTCTGCATGCATTTTCCCATGTGGCTGTTAGCAGCAACTTCCCCTCCTAGAGTGATAATCAATTAGATCCATTAGTAGAAGTAAATAACCCAGCTATTTTGAGAACAATCTCCTGCTGGGTTAGCAGTTGCCTTTCCAGCTATGACTGGGGAAAAAGTCTGGCAAATGTCTCTCCAGGAAAAAAAAAAGTCGTTTCTGTGTCCTTTTATAAGGATAGTTTCATAGGAAATCTTTAGCTCACAGAGAAAATTCACCATCAAAGTTTCTCTCTGACTTAAAAGTTGTCTTGCCTGCATTCTTCCTTTTCTTTCTTCTCTTTCTCTGTATCCAGGCTTTGGTTTATAAGTAATTATTTCTGCAAAATGGTCCTTCAGAGTGCAAAGGGCATGCCAGAAATGAAGCCATGACACCCTCAGAGTTACATGGCTCCATTCCTTGGAACATCCTGAGCACTGGGCCAGTGACCAGCAACACACAGGGCTAGCTTTGGGCTTAGCTTCTCCTGAAAGAATATTCTCTGAATGTTCTAAAAACACCTACTAGATCATGAGCTCCTTAAGAAACAACCGAGAGGGGCACCTGGGTGGCTCAGTGGGTTAGGCCTCTGCCTTCGGCTCAGGTCTTGATCTCAGGGTCCTGGGATGGAGCCCCGCATCGGGCTCTCTGCTCAGCAGGGAGACTGCTTCCCTCTCTCTCTCTGCCTGTCTCTCTGCCTGCTTGTGATCTCTCTCTCTGTCAAATAAATAAGTAAAATCTTAAAAAGAAAAAAAAAAAGAACCAACCGAGAGATGAGAATCAGTATGATCATCCAGAAAACTATGTATTCCTACGTCTTACGATACACTACTAGAAGCAATAACATCTTCATGACCTTTTATTCCAGATTTCCTTGACAAACTCCACTTCTCTAGTCTCTACTCACTTAGGCAGCAGGAATTGTTCTGAAGCAAAAGCAAAGTTAAGCAAAACAAAAAGATCCCACACTGGCAGGATAAAGTAAGAAGTGTGCTCTTATAATTTTCAAGGCTTTTGCATGAAATTATGAACCCTGTCAAGAAAATTAAGTCCCAGCACTATTCCACCCAGTAAATAGTGTAAGAATCTAGATACTCAATTGTTTTGTTTTGTTTTAATTATGAAGGGAGAACCATGTTACAGGCAATCTGAGTCCATGACCATCCTTGTTAAAGTAACTTGAAGAAAAAGTAATGACCTAAATTCTGCTCAACACTACATAGTTTATTTCTATTTTAAATACTAGACAAAAGTTTTACATTTGTCTGTAGAATTATTTGAAACCACTTTCCTTCTAGTTTAAGTGCAGACAATTACACTGGGTCCAAGGTCCAACAGGTGATATATATATGTATATATAACTCCATAGAGATACATATTTCTTGGCAGTGCCAAGAAAGCTTTTGGGGCTAAAAGCAGGCATTCCTAGCCTTGGCAATTAGCAAGCTATCAGACACTGTAACAATGTCTGGCCCACGCTGGCCTCAATTGGACAAGGGATTTGGGGATCCTGCCCCAGATTTGAAGCAACTTTTGGACCTTGCACTTCAGAGGGAGTAGTACTTAGGAGAATGAAGTAAAAACCACACTTCCTGAAATTCCAACTATGATGAAATCTGTATCCATTTTTGCTTGGTTCCCAGAGATGCATGTTCCTATTTAGAAGAATAGAAACACAATCCTCCCTACAGCTACAGTACCAAGAGGACTATCACATAACTCTCAATAGGAATCTGAAAATGGGCCTCTTCTGGTATTATCCTATGGGGGGGTGCAGGAAGGGTATTGTGGCAAATACAAAATAATGTGTACTTAAGTTTCATTCCACTAACTCTGTAAAGTCCTTCTCATGTTTGGGCCTTTCAAACAACTATATATATATGTGTGTTTAACTTTATTACATACCTACAGTGAACAGTGAACCCACTCTTATGCTGGACATACAGAACACAAAGATGAATGAGGAAACCATTCTAGCCCTTGAAAATGCATGGTCTAATAGGGAGACAGGTATAAAAAAAAGTACCAAGGCAATCCAGACTGACATGGTGAAAATAAGAAAAGCAAACATCTTTTTTTTTTTTTTTTTAAAGATTTTATTTATTTATTTGACAGAGATGACAAGCAGGCAGAGAGGCAGGCAGAGAGAGAGGAGGAAGCAAGCTCCCTGCTGAGCAGAGAGCCTGATGCGGGACTTGATCCCAGGACTCTGAGATCATGACCTGAGCCGAAGGCAGCGGCTTAACCCACTGAGCCAACCAGGTGCCCCAAAAGCAAACATCTTTAATATTACTTGAATATCATGGGATCAGGAGGGAGACAAACCATAAGAGACTCTTAATGTCACAAAACAAACTAAGGGTGGCTGGGGGTAGGGGGGTAGGTACGGGGGTAGGGGGGTTGGGACAGGGTGGTGGGGTTATAGACATTGGGGAGGGTATGTGCTATGGTGAGTGCTGTGAAGTGTGTAAACCTGGCGATTCACAGACCTGTACCCCTGGGGCTAATAATACATTATGTTTATAAAAAAATTAAAAATTAGGGTGCCTGGGTGGCTCAGTTGGTTAAGCAACTGCCTTCGGCTCAGGTCACGGTCCCGGAGTCCCGGGATCAAGTCCTGCATCAGGCTCCCAGCTCCATGGGGAGTCTGCTTCTCCCTCCGACCTTCTCGCCTCTCATGCTCTCACTGTCTCTCTCTCAAATAAATAAATAAAAATCTTTAAAAAAAATTAAAAATTAAAAAATATATATATATCACTTGAATATCACTTAGAAATATATAACTTTGGGGCACCTGGGTGGCTCCGTTGTTAAGTGTCTGCCTTCAGCTCAGGTCAGGATCCTGGCTGGGGTCCTGGGATTGAGCCCCTCATCAGACTCCCTGCTTGGTGGGAAGCCTGCTTCTCCCTCTCCCACTCCCCCTACTTGTGTTCCCTCTCTCGCTGTCTCTCTGTCAAACAAATAAATAAAATCTTCTAAAAAAAAAAAAGAAATATGTAACTTTATCACAGATAAATGGTTATCTATTAAGGGAACAGCAATTAAGTTACTGGGTCTCAATCAGCTGTCAACAGATAAATACTTAGAAAGCTATAGAGGACACTGGACTATTTGGTTGAGTGTTCCTACCTGCCTACTTACTATTTTTAAAAGGTGTGTCGTGGAATAAAAAGCAAGCAATGAATTACTGGAGAGAATGTCTCATGTGCTGGGCTGTATTTGTTTAGAAAGCGCTTACAGTACTTAACAGGGAACAGGAACTTTACTAGATCAAGGTAAACTACTGACTTCATATCAAGTGACATTATTTTTGTAATTCACTAGTTGTTTCCAAATACTGTTCTTACATCATATCTCAAATAATTCTAGTTGAACTTCACTCACCCAGACCCTGTGAGATGAGTCATTTTGTTTTCCATTAAAACTGCAACCCTGGGGCACCTGGGTGGCTCAGTCACTTAAGCATTCAGCATCCAACTCTTGATTTGGCTCAGGTCATGATCTCAAGGTTGTGGGATCGAGCCCTGCGCCAGGGTCCAATGCTCAGTGTGGAGCCTACTTAGGATTCCTTCCCTTTGCCCTCCCCCCACTCACACTCTCTCTAAATAAATCTTAAAAAAACAAAACCAAACTGTAGCCCTTGCAACTGAGAAATATTGTTCAGAAACCTAAAATAATTTAAAAATACTTCAAGCTCATTACATACAGTTAGTTCTCAGATACCAGTAAGGGGAATCAAAACTTCTAATTTTTTTTTTTTTTGCTTTTCTCACGTGATTCTCTCTTACTCAATTTTTCAAAGACTTCTTACAACTTGCCTTAAAACCTCTTGAACTGGGGCGCTTGGGTGGCTCAGTGGGTTAAGCCGCTGCCTTCGGCTCAGGTCATGATCTCTGGGTCCTGGGATCAAGTCCCACATCGGGCTCTCTGCTCAGTGGGGAGCCTGCTTCCCTTCCTCTCTCTCTCTCTGCCTACTTGTGATCTCTCTCTCTCTCTCTCTGTCAAATAAATAAATAAATAAATCTTAAGAAAAATAAAAAACCTCTTGAACTTAACTTGCACATACATTTATTTTTTTCTTTCTTCCAATAGTGAGACAAAACAAAGCCCAAAGAACTGAACTGGTAAAGGCAGGACCCCTCTGAGGAAGAGGGTGGGGAGAGGAGCAAGGAAACACAATTGATACAGGCTAGCCAAGGGAAAGCAGAAAGGTTGGACAGACTAAAACCTTGGCATTGTTGTCCTGTCATAAGCTATATACTCTAGAAAAGCACAGACTGTTTTGTTTTTTTTCTCCAGTGTGGTTCCTAGTGGTGACCACAGTGCTTGGTGCAACTGCGGTGCATAAAAAAATAGTTGGGAGAATGAATGTGGATAGTAAGCTTGACACATCTATAACAGATGCTCAAAACATCACAGCCATTATTACCAGTGCTAGCTCAGTCTCCCTGGCCACCAAGTTGAGGATTTTAGCTACAACTGTGTGATAAGCATAGATCTTCAGTATTTATTCAAGAAATTGTTCTGACTTCTCCTGTGCTCCAGCACAGTGAGGGATTAAGAAGGGGAAAAAAACCCTCAAGAAGTGTACAGCTCATTGACAGAAAAATTTGTGCCAATGATTTCAATGCTATTCTTTTATCAAATATTTACTCAGCTCTGCCTCTATGTCAGTCACTGTATTAGATACCGGGGATACGCAGTAACCAAAATGGATGAAAATCAATGCTTTCATAGTGGCTACACTCCAGTAAACACATGCTACTACTGCTAACACACTCTTCTAAGAGCTTTCATGTATTACAACGTTCAATCTTCACAATAACAAGCGGTAGGTACTACTATTGTCCTTATTTTATAGATGAGAAAACTGAAGCACAACGTCAAATGGAGGAATATGACATTAAGTACATACAAAAATCCGGGATAAGAAAGAATGGACTGGTTAGCTGAATAAGCGATCTTCTCAAAGAGCTTAACAATTGGACTAAGTGTCCTATAAGGACAATGTTTTGCATGTTTAAAGTGTGTTTACACACTTAGAAATATACACTACTGTCAGACATAGTTGACGTCCTGCACCTCAAGCTGCTCCGAGTGTAAGGTGAAGCCCATGATAAAATAAACCATTTGGTCAATACATTTAGAGTTTTATTTAAAAAAAAAAAAAATACACACATAGGGGCACCTGGCTGGCTCAGTCGGTAAAGTATGCGACTCCTGATTTCAGAGTTGTGAGTTCAAGCCCACGTTGGGCATATGACTTAATTTAAAATAATGTGTGTGTGTGTGTGTGTGTGTGTGTGTGTGCACGTGCATGCATATATATATACATACACACAGACGTAATATATAAATATATACATATATAATTACAGCACTTAAGTTAAAGGAATTATCATTATCATTTTCCTGATTTTCTTTTACCACCTGAGTTTCTGTGGCCAGATAAGATTGGTCTGTTAGCCTGGGTCTCAGACGCAGTAAACCTGTACCTGGTAAGAATATGAAGTGGCCAGGGTTTTCTTCTGCACAGCTTTCCCCTCCCCATACAGGCAGAGGCTTTCCTCCTGCTTACTCAGAAGGGGCTGCTTCAGTCTGAAGGCTGAAGAGAAGCACTTAGGGTGGCTGGTAGACAGTTCACCTAAGATCTGTTCTGACTCCCAACTCCAAACTTCATTATTTATTATTCTACACAATGTGTTCTCATCATCTGAACTTTTAGTTTTATTTCTGACAGGTTATAATGACCACTTCTATACCTTTTCTTGTCCTTGTTATTACTACTTTTATACCTTTCAAGAATACAGCTGTACCTAGAGGGATCGGCTTCTTGCAACATCAGTAACAAGACTCTTAAGCGATAGGTGTAAAAATTGGAATTTGGGGGGTTCTCAGTTTTGTTGCATTCTTTTCCACTGTATTCATAGTCTCTTAGTAAATGTTAAAAATGCATTCCCATAAGTAGTAATTAAGAGAAAAACAGCGAGATTTTAAATTAGACTTATCTTTGGGGCGCCTGGGTGGCTCAGTGGGTTAAACCTCTGCCTTCGGCTCAGGTCATGATCTCAGGGTCCTGGGATCAAGCCCCTCATCGGGCTCTCTGCTAGGCAGGGAGCCTGCTTCCCTTCCTCCCTCTCTGCCTCTCTCTGCCTACTTGTGATCTCTCTCTCTCTCTGTGTCAAATAAATAAATAAAATCTTTAAAAAAAATTAGACTTATCTTTGAAAGATTAGTTTGCAAAACAGAGGTTAAAAATGGTACATTTTAGCTTAGTTTTCAAAACTTTTTACCCCCCAAAGTGGTGTATCAATTTCTGCTTTTTTAAACCTTAAAATTATAAAAGTAATCCACACAAAGAAACTGTAAACACTATAGAAGATAGAGTAAAAGTGATTAAGTAAAAGTCTCCCTCCCCTTCCCTATAGTTTAACCATTGCTATACTTCCATACTTTTAGTAAAGAAATTGCTATTGTTTAGGGACTTTTCAACCTCAAAGCAACAAATAAAAAGCTTAACCAACAAACCTGAGGCCATCTTTACCCCCAGGCTGCTCTCCTTAAAGCACATGTAGCTCCAGAAGGCTGTGAGCCATCAGTCAGATCTCTGAGGGGTGCTTATTTGTTTTGCTCCCTGGATTAGGAATAACTTCTGGTAATATTTTTCATTTATTTTTGAAAAAAAGAGGAACCAGCAACTTTTTATCTCATTTACACAAGTCTCACCAGTATCCATAAGGACTTGAGGCAGCTGTTAAAACCAGAACACAGTCTCTAAAATAATCATCAACCAAAAAAACAGACTTAAGGTCTGGAAACAGAAATAGGCATTCAAAATCAAGGCTGAGGAAAGTATAAATAAAAGTACACAGGCCTAAAGAGCCTGTAATAATTACAGGGCTGTAATTATTCTGTACACATCTCTAAGTACAAAGTTTATGGGGGAAGTTACACCCAATAGCAGAAGACATGAAATCTCAGGTACTGTCCCAGTCAATGTCTAGAAGCTACTATACATTATAGCTATACATGTTTTACTTTAAAAAAAAAGAAAAGAAAAGAAAAAGAAAACCTGTAGAGTTTATACAAAAAAGTCGCTTTAAAAGACCTACTTCATAAGTTAGGGCTCAGGAAAGATGCATTCCCACAAAATCAGATTAAGCATAACTTAGGGCATGTTTTCTGGAGGGCATTTTTCAACGTGTAGCAAACATGCTTTAAATTGTACCTACTCTTTGACCCACAACTCCGTTCTGGGTACTGAGTTTAAGGAAAACATCCCAGATTTGTGCAAAGCTTTACCTATAATGATGTTTACTGCGGTGTTTTAAGGGGACTGGATCAATAAATTGTTGACAGAGAACACAGTGCTGTGGAGTCAGCAAGCCAATGATGCACGGGATACTGAAGACACAGAGATGGACTAAAAACTATCGAAAAGTGTGACAGTAAGAGTTAATAGTGTACTCTCTGGGTTGTGAGATCCAGATGACTTTTAACTTTCACTGTGAATAGTGACAGAAATTTTGGAAAATTCTCTTGTATCAGGAAAAAACAGTTTTAAAAATCCTCTGAGATTAAAATCAACACACACAAAGAATAAAATATGAAAGTGGTAAATGCTAAGAAGTAGGATTTGGGGGATTTGTTCTCAAGCATGTACAATCTAAGTGGGGCAAAAGACCCAAATTAAAACTGTCATTTCCTTCACAAAGTAGAAGTCCTGAAACCTCTTGATTTAACTGTTACTCACTGAAATTCTTTTTTAAAAACTAGTCTATTCAAAGGGATAAAGAAGATATGGTCCATATATACAATGGAATATTAGGCCTCAATCAGAAAGGATGAATACACGATTTTTATATGAACATAGACAGGACTGGAGGAGATAATGCTAAGTGAAATAAGTCAAGCAGAGAGAGTCAATTATCATATGGTTTCATTGACTTGTGGAGCATAAGGAATAACATGGAAGACATTAGGAGAAGGAAAGAAAAAGAGAATTGGAGGAAATCAGAGAGGAAGATGAAACATGAGAGGCTGTGGACTCTGAGAAACAAGCCGAGGGTGCTGAAGTGGGGGCGTGGGGGGATAGGTGAGCCTGGTGGTGGGTATTAAGGAGGGCACATATTGCATGGAGCACTGGGTGTGGTGCTTAAGCAGTGAATCCTGGAACACTGAAAAAATAAAATTAAATTAAAAAAATTTAAAAACTAGTCTATTGTGCCTATAACATAAAGCAGGTACATTTTCAAGAAAAGTCATGCAAAAAGAAAGGGAAAGCTACTTTAATACTCAAATGAACAAGAAAATTCAATTAACCATAACTCTGCACCCCCTCCCCCAGCATTATAGTTTGTTAAAACCTGGCTCATCTATGCCCTCAAAACCCCTTGTGCAATAAAACCTTTTGATGTGTTCAACTATCACAGTTTTTTAGTCTATTAAACTTAAATTTATGTTTTATTCTACTGAGTACCACAGTTGTATGGTCTATCAGACCCATGTTCCCTAGTTCTAGGCTCTACTTTCTGACAGGAAGTATCCCCTAAGGAGTTGGGCTCCCTGCTGCGGTTGCAGACATCCAACCTGCAAACCTGGGGAAAACAGTTTTGTTTTGAATTTTAAAATTTTATTTGCATACACCCACCAGGGTGGCCAAAATTAAAAGGAAAAAAAAATCAACTGTTGCCAAGGATGAGTTACTGAACTTTGGTACAACCACTTTGGCAAAAACCAGTTTCTGCCAAAGCTAAATACTCAAATACTTTATAACCCAGCAACTTCACTCCTGTGTATATACTCAAGAGAAATGAGGGTCTATACCCACCAGACATGGACTAGAGTGTTCACAGCTGCACTATTCACAGTAACCTGGAGTAGTCTGAAAACAATCAAGAGAACAGATAAATCATGATGTACTTACACAGTGCAATACTGCACAGTAGTAAAAAGGAGTTACAACTACTCTGACAGGGGCATGTCTTACAACACACTGGGTGAAAGATGGCACATGAAATAGGGCCCAACTAATCAGTGCTTAGAAGTTAAGGAGAGTAGTTATCTTGGAGGTAACACAGTGACTGGAAGGGGGCACAAAAGGGACTTCAGAGAGGCTGGTCGTGTTCTGCATCTTGCTCTGTGTGCTAGTTATACACACATGTTCAGTTTGTTGATGATTTTGTGAGCTACATACATCAAAGCACACCTTTCAATATGTTTATTATAGTCCAATAAAAAGTTTAAGAAATATATTTGCAAATGTCAACAAGTAATTTCAATTAATATTTGTATAGTTTTTATAATAACTTTTACTTTTGAACTGCAGAATAAATAACTGTGTGGAATGCTGATAAAAACAAAAGTCCAATTTGTTGAAAATCCATGCACATTAGGTTTCCCCTGCAGGTCTGCCTTTGGCTCATTACAATACAAGTGCTAGGCAAGAATTAATGCCCAATACTGGAATAATGCCACCAATGTAAACTCAAAAGCAACCTGGTGTCACCTGGCCAAGAGGTCCGAGCTTCCCAAGCTTCATCATAAAGGACACCACTCTGTCTACATACCAGTAATGGTATCATAGTTCTAAAACCTCTTTCTAATCAGGAAAAAATGTTATGACAAAAAGACAACCATTATTTGTCTTTGTATTTTCATTCTACCAGACAAAAAGCTATAATACTGGGCTGTTCAGTACAATAATTGATACTTGGCAACTCTTTCTGTTGCTACGTGGCACCTGATTCTTACTGTCCGTCCTTTTTTACAGTCATCATGGAACCAAGAGCAAGTTGTCTGGGCTTCTGCAAATCCCATTTTGTCTTCAGCATACCTGAAGAAAGTAGTATTATGGGAACAGATGAAGATATCAAACACTGCATATAGCTACAGCAATAAACACACAAGGCAACTGGAACCTTTGCAAGCTAGACCTTTATACCACAGTCTGCACTGGAAGCCATCTAGGCAGGGACATTTATTTCCATATCCCCAATTAAACCCAAGTCCAGAAAATTAAAATAAATAAATAAATAAATAAACAAAACCTAGTATACATGCTGAGATGCTTGTCTGACTTGATAAAAGAATAAGAGTAACTCATTTTTTAATTAAACAAATTTTTGTTCAAAACAAAGATAAGCAAAATGGTAGAAAATTCTGGTGATATTTTAGATCACCAAACTATGAAAAGGCCTTTGATTTATGTATTTGTTGACCACTAGAAACTAAACTACTATACAAAAAGGAGATGAATGGAGGCTGGCAGGGTAAATGACATGTGGACACTGTTCCCTCCTAGACTTTTGGGTGTCAGTTTCTTCCCAGTAAACAAAATCCACATCCACCTTGAGGGTTGGTGTATACTTAGAATGAAACAAATGCTCTATGGAAAGTGTCAAGGGAGGTGGGGGAGCCTAGCACAGGTATTCACTAAATAAATACATGTTCATATAATCAACAAACTCACATACCTACTACCTGCCAGTAACCATTCAGAATATAACCAAGCCAAGCTCCTCTCCTTTGGGAGCTCACATTGTAGTTGGAGAGGATGAGAGATAAACGAGTCTGTTATACAGAGTATCATAAGATACTAAGCACTACGTGGGAAAGGTAAAGTCAGTGGGAATGGGAGATGGATGGCAATTTTATTTTAAAGAGTTGTTTGAGCAGTGATATTTAAACAAAGACTTACCTACCCCTTCCCCCCTTTTTAAGTGACTTTCTCCCCCTTTACTGCTGCTTATTTAGCAAGGGTAATGTAGGTACAGGATGGATGACATTATACCCATACCTCCTCAACTTCCTAAGACTTTGGCAATTCTAACTTCTAGGAAGTTAATTAAGGGTATGTTTCTCTCTCTCTCTCTCTTTTTTTTTTAAACTTTACTTCTTCCTTGTACCACTAAAACATGTACTCATCAGAAAACCATGTGAAATCACAAGCAAGCACTAAGGGCAAATTATGGGCATACTATGTAGAGATGTAGAGACCGGGATCGATCATTGGCTGAACTCTAATTAGCAACAGTAACATTACTTGACATTTTGGGGGTTATTATCATACCATTTTTTTTGTGAAGCCATAAAACACACGTCCTCCTGGGATTCAGTATGGATCTCCAGTAATCAATTGTCTAAGGACACATTCTAGAGAACTCAGCAAATGTGTAAATAAATACTGAAGGATATTTGATACTGCATTACAGAAAATTACACTAGTTTATAATTCCTCACTTTTTCCAGAGAATTTATTCTTTTATTTCAAAGTTGAATAAATTTGAGTATTCAAAAAAAAAATCTAAAATCCATACTAGCAGGTCATTAAATCTCATTTCCAGGTGCTATTGTCAACAAACCTGGTTAGGTTATGTTTCTATGAGTAAAACACTGTAGGTTATTAGGTAACATAAAGGAAATCTCTTTAAAAAAAAAAAAAAACCACTAGATTCAGTCAGTTAAGCATCTAACTCTTGATTTATGCTTAGGTCATGATCTCAGGGTCATGAGATTGAGCCCCTCATCCAGGCTCCATGCTAGGCATGGAGCCTGCTTAAGATTTTCTCTCTCCCTCACCCCCTCTACCCTCCTCCCTCCCTCTCTCAAAATAAAATGAATAAACAAATTAAATAAAATAACTAGAGTCATCACACTGCAGGAATTTTACCACATTAAGCTTAAATTGTTTTCAGCTTTAGTTGTCAGGGGGTGGGGTAGGGAAGAACTCAACGAAGAGGTGGTGAAGGTGTTCAGGCTTTCAATCAGACCCGTGAATGTAAGATTTCACTATGCATTTCCATCATAGCCAATGCATGAGCCAGCACTGTTCCCTTCATAGACTATATATAAACTTTCTGTCTGGAGCTATAAATTCTTTTACCACCATTCAACATAAAAAACACAATCCAAAAACATTAAAGAAAAATTGGTGATTAAAGTCACAATTGACAAACACTCGTGAGCTTTTAATGTTTTAAGACACCTGGGAACGGAAAGTAGTAACTAGTCTCCGATGTTCACTTTAACTTTGCAAAGTATGAAAATGATTTACACTGCCTAATGTCTATAAATATGTATAACCCAAACTTGAAATCTGCACTTTTGCATCTTGTCCCAGTTCTTTGGGGTTGGCACTCGTGGCACTATAATTCACTTGAGTACAGCCCCTCCACTGAGTCATTGCTAAAAGTAAATCAAGTGGGAGAAAAGTAAAAGAAGTGGGAGAAAAAGCAAAGAGCTACTTCAGAGCATCTGATTGCTTGTCTCAAACTGATCTACTAACCCAGACTGGAGAGATATATGTGCCTGTCTTCTTGGAGGCAACTTAGGTGTTCACATGTTTTTGAGCCCCACTAGATACTAAGCCTGCGGGAAATCTGCAATGATCTGCATTCCTCAATTACATAGTTTTTCCTTAACTGACAGTCATCAGAGTAGCTCCAATTCCCCAAATCTAAGACAGTCTTATTAACACACTGTCAACACCTCACACTGCCTGCCGCACTATCTTCAGGATTATTGAAATATTAACAATCAACAATTTCTGGGATTTCTAAAAATTGCTCTATCAAGACAACACAGTTACTCACTGAGACCAAAAATGCCGTGTTAAATGCGTATACTGTATGTATCCAAAGGGTGTAATTCACGTTACCTATTTGTGTATCCAGATGAAGGGAATCAATTATATCGAACCCCAAGGATACATTATGAATATATTTTCATGCTCTTCTTCATTCTTATCCTACAACAGTCCATAAGCCTCTTTGATTTCAGGAATTCACTCTAGAAACCAATTTCAAGGTTAAAAAAAAAAAAAAATCTATACAAGTGACCAAACTGTTGGCTTTAAAAATTGCTACA
Source organism: Mustela nigripes (assembly GCF_022355385.1). Lineage (NCBI taxonomy): Eukaryota > Metazoa > Chordata > Mammalia > Carnivora > Mustelidae > Mustela > Mustela nigripes. The sequence continues at coordinate 28,509,283 of NC_081566.1, read as the reverse complement.
AATTAATTGGGAGAACTTGTGTCCAAAGAGCCTACGCCGGATTAAAACAAAAGTTGTTTTGTAGTCTGTGAATAGCCAATGATTAAGCACGTATCTTATCTCAACTGGAACGCATTTACAAGTACATAAACTGGCCACTATTCTACATCTGTGTCTGTTACTGGAAAACCGCCTTCACGAGAAACCCAAGTTAAGGGAATGACCGTCAACGCTTTCCTGCAGGTTAGGTCCAGTTTACTGGGACTTTGCGGAGCTGTCGGTGTGTCCAGGCGGAGCGGCTCGGAGCGCCGCACGCGGCAGGGTCCCCGAGGGCGGCGGCTAAGGCCGGCAGCCCGCGGAGCCCCCCAGAGGCGCCCCTGGCGCGGCGCTCGCCCCCGACCCCGCGCGCAGGAACTGGGCGCTGCTCGCGCGCGGGAAGAGCTCGGGCACAGCGGCCACACCTGCGCGTCTCCGACCTCGAGGGGCAGCCGACCGGAGGACGCGGCCCTCAGGGAGGGGACAGACCCCACCCCACGCCCCCCTTTCTCCGACGCCCTACCGACACGTTGGGCTGTGAAACGTACGGCAAGCAAGGCAGCTCCAGCGCTGGGAGGGGAACGGGGGAGGGTGTTCCGCGTTAAGTCCGCTCCTCGCCCCGACCCTCCCCCGGCGACGACCGCGAGCCGCGGCGCGGCCTCCCCGCTTCCCGCAGCCCCAAACTCCGACCCCCGTCCACGGGTCCCGGGCCTCCCCGCACCCCCAGCCGCGCCCCGCCCCCGGTCCCCGGGCCTCCCGCCCTCAAATCCCGAGGTCCCGGGCTCGCTTACCCGGCAGGTGCTCTCTGCGAGCGGGTTCACCTCCTCCGGCCCCCGTGACAGGGCTGCAGCCGTCCGGCGGGCGAACGCGGGAGGACGCTGCCGAGTCTAGTGGCCGCCCGACTCTGGGCTGCGGGAGCGCCGGGGCGCGGATGAAGGGCCCTCGAAGGTCGGCTACTGCCACAGCCTTCGGCTTCGAAATGCTGGCGCGCTCCTCCGCCGCCAAAATTTCCAAACTTGTAGCGCAGCCACCACCCCTGAGGAGCTGAGGAGACGCAGCCGGACCCCGCTGGGGGTAGGGTTGCCCCCTGAGGCGTGCGGGGTGGGCGGGGCCAGGTAGGCGGACACCCACCTGGCGGCCGAGTGGGCGGGGCCTAGAGGCCGGGGCGGGCCGGGAGGAGGGTAGGCGGGCCGAGTGGGCGGGGCGTCCCCCCCTGAGGCGCCCCAGGCTCCTCTGGATCCCTTGACTTTTTGCTGCGGTGGAAGAGCTCCTGGTGACGATGCGACCCGGATCCCGCGAGGCGTCAGTACCTCGTGATGGATGCTGTTCTACTTGGACAGAGCCCGCACGGGGGCGGGGGAGGGGGGAGGGCGGTGGGTCCCCAAGACCCACGCTTTCCGCGGGCGCCCCTCCCTGCTGCCTTTTGGGGACTGCAGGAAGAGGGTCTCATGTCCCACAGTTTTATGGATTTCCCTGTTTGACCCCCTGTCCTGCTCACCCCACTCGCTGACCTCAAAGATCTGTGGGATCCTAGGGCATGGTCTCCCATAGATGGAGAAAGGGGCTGCCGGGGTGCCTGGGTAGCTCAGTGAGTTGGGCCTCTGCCTTTGGCTTGGGTTATGATCTCTGGGTCCTGGGATTGAGCCCGCATGGGGCTCTCTGCTCAGCAGGGAGCCGCTTCCCCCTCTCTCTCTGCCTGCCTCTCTGCCTGCTGTGATCTCTATCAAATAAATAAATAAATAAATAAATAAAATCTTAAAAAAAATAAAAAAGAAAGAAAAGAAAGGGGCTGCCACCTGTAATTTTGGAAGCTCCCAACGTATTAGAAACTTAATAAATGCCAAGATCTGGTCGCAGAAACTTGGCTGTTCGTTTTTAAACTTTAAGAACGACCTTTAACTCAATGTAATATAGCTCTGCTATTCATGAGATGGTTACTAGGTTTAGAAAACCGCGGTGAGCTTAGGTGTTGTGGAGATAACTCCTTTTCAGCACTCGATGTGTTCTGTCTCCACCCCAGCCCCAGCCCAGATCCCAAGGATCCAGACCAGATTTCTCCCAACAGGAACCCTGGCTTACTACCTGAGACATCCTCCCAATAAGGAGGTCTAATTCTAGTTTTTAAAAGCTTCCATTTGGGTGCAGTTGCATCTTTTATGAGATGTTAGGATATAAAGCTTCTAAACTGCTTTTGCGATAAAAGTTCAATTGGAAATGCACACGAAGAAGATGCCGCGCGGCCCAGAACGGGACACAAAGAGAATGAGATGCGGCTGGACTTAGAACAGAAACAACCACTTGGACTCTGGGACAATGTTACCAGGTTTTGCAAGTTGTAAAACATCATGCTTGGGAACCAAAAGATTATATATGTTCTTGGGTGTTGGTTTCAGGCGGCGGAAGCAGCTGTCTCCTTCCTTAACAGATTTCTAGCATTTGACTCCTAAGATTTGCCAAGTGGGTTTCATTTGCATTTGAGATGAACTTATTTTTTTTTTTAAGATTTTATTTATTTACTTGAGAGAGAGACAGTGAGAGAGAGCATGAGCAAGGAGAAGGTCAGAGAGAGAAGCAGACTCCCCGTGGAGCTGGGAGCCCGATGTGGGACTCGATTCCGGGACTCCAGGATCATGACCCGAGCTGAAGGCAGTCGTCCAACCAACTGAGCCACCCAGGCATCCCTTGAGATGAACTTATGACCTTATAATTACCACCAATATGTATTAGGCTCTTCGAGTATGTCTGCTGGTTTTCATTTAAGCTTGAAAATCCTTGCCTTAGGGCGCCTGGGTGGCTCAGTTGGTTAAGCAACTGTCTCTCTCTCTCTCTCTCTCAATCAAATAACTAAATAAAAATTTTTTAAAAAGGGGGCGCCTGGGTGGCTCAGTGGGTTAAACCTCTGCCTTCAGCTTAGGTCATGGTCTCAGGGTCCTGGGATAAAGTCCCGCATTGGGCTCTCTGCTCAGCAGGGAAACTGCTTCCTCCTTTCTCTCTGCCTGCCTCTCTGCCTACTTGTGATGTCTGCCTGTCAAATAAATAAACAAAATCCTAAAAAAACAAAAACAAAAACCTGCTTTTGGAAACAAACAAACAAACAAACAAACAACTAACCTAAAAAAAAAAAAGAAAGAAAGAAAGAAAGAAAATCCCTGCCTTAACTTTGCCAGTCACCTTTTGTCATAGCACTCACCTCTGTGCCTTCTGATGAATGGGTCATTTCACTCACTGCTGCAAGCCAGGCAACCGAGGAGCTAGAAAGAGAGCAGAGACTTAACCTTTATTAAAAACTTTTTTTTTAATTTTTTCATTAACATATAGTGTATTATTAGCCCCGGGGTACAGGTCTGTGAATCACCAGATTAACGCACTTCACAGCACTCACCATAGCACATACCCTCCCCAATGTCCATAACCCAAACACCCTCTCCCTCCCCCCACCCCCAGCAACCCTCAGTTTGTTTTGTGAGATTAAGAGTCTCTGATGGTTTGTCTCCCTCCTGATCCCATCTTGTTTCATTTATTCTCTTCCTACCCCCAAGCCCCCCAAATTTCCTCTCAACTTCCTCATATCAGGGAGATCATATGATAGTTGTCTTTCTCTGATTGACTTATCTTGCTCAGAATAATACCTTCTAGTTCCATCCACATTGTCACAAATGTCAAGATTTCATTTCTTTTGATGGGTGCATAGTATTCCATTTTATCTATCTATCTATACATATATATATATGGTGTATATATATATATATATATACACCACATCTTCTTTATCCATTCGTCTGTTGATAGACATCTATGTTCTTTTCATAGTTTGGCTATTATAGACATTGCTGCTATAAACATTTGTGTGCACATGCCCCTTCGGATCACTACATTCATATCTTTAGGGTAAATACCCACGAGTGTGATTGATGGGTCGTAGGGTAGCTCTATTTTCAACTTTTTTGAGGAAACTCGATGCTGTTTTCCAGAGTGGTTGCACCAGCTTGCATTCCCACCAACAGTGTAGGGTGTAGGAGGGTTCCCCTTTCTCCGAATCCTTGCCAGCATCTGTCATTTCCTGACTTGTTAATTTTGGCCATTCTGACTGGTGTGAGGTGGTATCTCATTGTGCTTTGGTTTGTATTTCCCTGATGCCGAGTGATGTGAGGCACTTTTTCATGTGTCTGTTGGTCATCTGGATGTCTTCTTTGCAGAAATGTCTGTTCATGTCCTCTGCCTATTTCTTGATTGGATTATTTGTTCTTTGGCTGTTGAGTTTGCTAAGTTCTTTATAGATTTTGGACACTAGCCCTTAATCTGATATGTCATTTGCAAATATCTTCTCCCATTCTGTCAGTTGTGTTTTGGGTTTTGTTGACTGTTTCCTTTGCTGTGCAGAAGCTTTTGATCTTGATGAAGACCCAATAGTTCATTTTTGCCCTTGCTTCCCCTGCCTTTGGTGATGTTCCTAGGAAGAAGTTGCTACAGCTGAAGTCGAAGAGGTTGCTGCCTGTGTTCTCCTCAAGGATTTTGATAGATTCCTGTCTCACATTGAGGTCCTTCATCCATTTTGAGTCTATTTTCATGTGTGGTATAAGGAAATGGTCCAGTTTCATTTTTCTGCATGTGGCTGTCCAATTTTCCCATCACCATTTGTTGAAGAGACTGTCTTTTTTCCATGAGACATTCTTTCCTGCTTTGTCAAAGATTAGTTGACCATAGAGTTGAGGGTCTATTTCTGGGCTCTCTATTTTGCTCCAGCGATCTATGTGTCTGTTTTTGTGCCAGTACCATACTGTCTTGATAATGAAAGCTTTGTAATAGAGATTGAAGTCCGGAATTGTGATGCCACCAACTTTGGCTTTCTTTTTCAACATTCCTCTGACTATTCAAGGTCTTTTCTGGTTCCATATAAATTTTAGGATTATTTTTTCCATTTCTTTGAAAAAAATGGATGGGATTTTGATAGGGATTGCAATAAATGTGTGTAGATTTCTTTAGGTAGCATAGACATTTTCACAATATTTATTCTTCCAATCCAGGAGCATGGAACATTTTTTCCATTTCTTTGTGTCTTCCTCAATCTCTTTCATGAGTACTTTATAGTTTTCTGAGTATAGATTCTGTGCCTCTTTGATTAAGTTTATTCCTAGGTATCTATGGTTGTGGGAGCAATTGTAAATGGGATTGACTCCTTAATTTTTCTTTCTTCTGTCTTATTGTTGATGTATAGAAATGCAACTGACTTCTGAGCATTGATTTTATATCCTGACACTTTACTGAATTCCTGTACAAATTCTAGCAGATGTGGAGTGGAGTCCTTTCAGTTTTCTAATAAAGTATCATATCATCTGCAAAGAGTGATAGTTTGACTTCTTCTTTGCTGATTTGGATGTCTTTAATTTCTTTTTGTTTTCTGATGGCTGAGGCTAGGACTTCTAGTACTATGTTGAATAGCAGTGGTGATAATAGACATCCCTGCCATGTTCCTGAC